>NC_134485.1:307150721-307298221 GCF_040206685.1 Ascaphus truei | reverse complement strand
CTACAAATGAATGGGTGCAGGGTGGCTTAACCCATTAATAACTTTAGCGCTTATTAACCGATATTGTTATAAGGGGTTAAGTAACACCACAATAGATTTGCTATATGGTGTGGGTGGGTTATGTATAGTTTATTAATAATTGTTATGTTTATTGCGGGTGTGTGTATTGTTTTGAATGTTGGTATTGGGGGTAGGGGGTATTGTCCCCAAGGGATGGAGGGTAGGCCTCACCTTGGGGTGATGGTGGTTATGCCTCACGGGGGTGGGTAGGGGAGGTGTATTTATGTTAAAGTATTTATGTGTTTTTTAATTATTTTTTGGGGGCACAGACTTGATACTGAAGGCAAGCGGGGACCCCTGTGGGAACACCCAAGGGCCACCGCCAGCCTATAGTATCATTCCTGTGCCTAAAAAAATAACTATGGTTTATGAATAGAAGGGGGAGTTTAGGGGTTGTTGGGGGCACAGAGGCTGATTGTGTTGTGTATTGCAATGTTTATTGGGGGCAATTGTCCCCAATAAACATGCTACTGTGACTTAACCCCTTCATTGCCTTAACGGATAGCCGCTAGGGTAATGAAGCAGCATTACAGTATTTATATTCATAGTGTACATGTGCAGAGGGTCTCCGTACATGAACCGTGTTGGTTTTATGTCCGGGGACCCCCTGCTTCCCGAGATATAGGCCCCCTTATGGGGTGCCGGTATCTCCTATGAATGGAAATGTCCCGCGTCACGTGATCGGGCTATCTCCATGCATAGGAGATACCGGCACCTCATAACGGGGCCTGTATCTCGTGAATCAGGGGGTCCCCGGGCATAAAACCAACACGGTTCATCTCCGGAGACCCCCTGTCCATCTACAATATTAATTCAATTGTTATGTAAACAATTTTTCATTGCCGGTGAGATTTGTGCAGAGAGAGGCGGATCTCGCTCTCTGCTGACAGATCTCGCCAGCGGAGCCATTCTCGCCAGGGCTCGCCATGTCTCTGCCAGATTCCTCTCACAGATATGCGCACCTTCCTGCATACTGTGAGGGGAATCCGACAAAAAAATGGCGAGTTCTAAGTCTGGCGAATGGCCATTCTCGCAGTTTACTGCATAGGCCCCTATGTCTGGATAATTAAAATCAGCCATAATGCAAACATGACCTAGTTTTGATGTCTTCTCCATTTGCAAAAGTATTTTAGCTTCCTCAATCTCACCGATATTTGGTGGTTTACATATAAACCCTACAAACATTTTCTTTATACTTTTACCTCCACTGCTAATTTCTACCAACAAGGTCTCTATATTTTCATCATTCCATTCAGAAACATCTTCCCTTATAATAGGTTTTAGGTCTGGTTTAACATATAAGTACAGCCGTGGCCCATTTTATTCTTCAACATCTCCGAATTTTATCGCGGGAATTTTTCCGAATGCCACGCACTTCATCGCGTTCATGCCGCATTCGTGTTGCATTCATGTCGGCGTCACCCACGGTCGATGTGTTTATTGATGTGTTTATTGATAATGGTTCAGATTTAATTGGTTGCAATTCTTCGCGTATCCGTCATGTGGCAGATATTCATGAATTGTAATGCGCATGCGCTTCACTAATGTGTCGACTTGCAGGTGTTTAAAAAAACACCACAGTGGCCCATTGTAAATAGACCTTGGTACTGAAGAAGTTACAATAATGTATCAATTTAGGCTTTTCATATTAAAAAATAAATGCACAGTGTCTGGTCTTGTTTTATTGTCCTGAGAGTCCCGACATGAGTGCACAACTGCAGTCCGTGTTCCAAAAACCCGACAGAACATACGCTTATGTAATATGGGCCGCGATTAATGCAACAGATAATAAGATGGCAACAGTTGGTCAAGTTTATCAGTATTTTATCGAAAACTATGACTTTTACAAATTTTCACCAGATGCTCATGTGTGGAAGCGTGCAATAAGGAAAAAGTTATGTATCGATCCATGTTTTTTTCGTATTGATCCCGCACATGGTCTTAAAGGAGGGTATTGGTGTGTAGCACCAGATTTTTCCTGTATCTTTGATCATGAGATTCAAAAGGCGAAAGGTCATGTTAAAACCAACTAAGAAACGTCAGTCGCAGGCAAGCAATGCGCCAGCGACAGCGCTAGCTTCCAATAATGGTCCGATTGTCAGTGAAAACCTGGTGACCGGCAACCCTTGCTGTCTGTCCCCGCCGGATACCTGCAGCCTGAGCCGGATTTTGCGTACAGATTCCAGCAAGCTTGCATGTACCAAACCGATTTCAAGCCACATCAGCTGACTACAGGTATAGTAGTCCCGCTCTCACCTGTCAACTACGTGTTTAATCAAGAATACAGGACTGGAATTGGCTCGGCGCCAGCTGATTGGCAAAGTCTATGGTGAGTAATATTGCCGTATTTTATTCTGTTTTTGAAATATCAATATCAATGCACAGTGAAACGATTATCCTGTAAGCAATATCATTGGCTGAGCAGCTTGTACAGTAGATACTGAACAATTGGTGGAAAGCAAGGCGCATGCGCATTGGAACCTTCTTGAAATACATATGCTTGTCATCACATCGACAGTAGGCGCATGCTCATGTGAACAGGAGACGCCATCCGAGAAAATTATTGGTGGGACTGACTGTGGGAACTTCTTTAGGGGACTGACTGACCATTACAGTTAAACTTGTACTTTTGTTTTTCCTCAGAAAAGAAAACTTTGTCATCTCATGCAGAAAACGGCAAATGGAGGGATTTCGATGGATAATATCGCTTTGTGTAACAATGCCTGCACATTGCTGAATCGGATTTAAAAAAAAAACACGTACCGGAGTCAACAGTTTAGTGGCCGTTGTTATTGATTAGGATAGAATACTGTAACTGAGACAGGGGGTGCCCAATGCTGCATCCAATTGACAAAACATATAAAATAAAATACTTCAATAATAATAATTGGTTATTTAGTTAACCCTTTGGCCAAAGGCGTCATAAGCCTGCATACCAACGTCAAGGTATAACCAAAATAATGCAGGTCCTACACTACACTGTGAACCCTTCCCTTTACCTCTGTGAGAGGGGAAAAAACCATAATGGGTCTTGTTCCTGCAGCAAGTGAAATGACCTTCCAAGTTAAAAGGGTGAAGGAGGAGGAGTGAGCTCTGGGGGGAGGTGCCACAGCCTCCAAAGAGACATAGGTTAACACAGATTCCCAGCAAGCTCAAACTCCCACACCCACCACAAAGTGAATATATATTTATGTCAACCAGAGAGCTACTGAGCGTGGCAATTGTATATAACAAGAGACAGGGGACTGTAACTGAGAGCTTCATAGAAAACATGAAACAGTATGCTGTTGTTTTCAGGCCGTATACAATACTTTTTCATATATATATACTGTATAATAAAACCGAAAAATAAAAAGTATGCATTAATTCTACATGTATTCCAGTACATATGTGTATTCTATACCCATAAAGCATGCATTGTTTTAATACTCTTGTGATGTACTGAGCATACCTACAGTATACAGTACAGTACTGTACAGTATGCCTGGACAGTATTGTACTGTATGTTCTAGAAACACTGTATTTTGTTACAGTATGAAAGGAGACAATGGAACAATTTAAAACAAATTAACATTTTGTTTTATTGGTGGAGTAAGTACAAAAACATTTATTTACAAATACAATTTAAAAACATTTAAAGTGTACAGCAATTGAAAACATTTACAGGTGTATGGTGTACTGAAAGTCAAAACATTTACAGGTGTATGGTGTACTGCTAGTAAAAACATTTATGTAAAGAAAGTCAAAACTTTTACAGGTGTATAGTGTACTGCTAGTAAAAACATTTATGTACAGAAAGTCAAAACATTTACAGTAGGATGGTGTACAGTACAGTAAGTCAGGCCTGCACAACTCCAGTCCTCGAGGGCCGCAAACAGGCCTGGTTTTCAGGATTGAAAACCGGGCCTGTTTGCAGCCCTCGAGGACTGGAGTTGTGCAGGTCTTGTGTAAGTAAAAACATTTCTTTATTAATAAAATTTAAAACAAGCGACATTTCCTTAATTAAAGTACAGAAAGTCAAAACATTTACAGCACAACAGTATGGTGTTAGTAAAAACATTTCTTGATTAATAAAATTTAAAACAAGGATGGTGTGCTGAACAGCAAGTCAGGCCTGCACAATTCCAGTCCTCGCGGGCCGCAAACAGGCCCGGTTTTCAGGATATACCGGGTCTGTTTGTGGCCCTCGAGGACTGGAATTGTGCAGGTCTTGTGTAAGTAAAAACATTTCTTTATTAATACAAGTTAAAACAAGCAAGAAGTCAAAAAATAAACAACAGTTGAACAGTCACGCAAATTCGATCCCCACCAGATTATCCTTCCAGGGCCGATGCCTTGTATGACGCAAAATGCCATTAATGGCGTCTCTCACGATTTTCATTACAGGATCTGTAATTGAAAAATAGCGCCGCAATTCCTCCACAATAGTCCTTCTTAAATGTTCAGGAAGCGCCCTTTTTTTGCGATTTCCTTCGTAGTTTACATTTTTGGCCCACCGGCAGTACACCAAGTAGGGCACATGGTGCTTGAAAATTAACATGGCATACTTCTGGGGTAAACCAGCACTCATCACCCTACACTTCTCCCTGAGTGCCGGTGGAAGCTCGCACAGGATGATGTCGGGCACCGTATCGATGCAAGCGTATGTAGGTTGGGTTCTGGAAGCGGGTGTTCTTCTGTGAGCGGGTATGCTTGTGGTGGCGGGCGAGGGTAGGTTGACTGGGAAGATGCTTTCCTCCTGTCTTGGTCGCCGTGTTGTCTCCTGGCGTGGTCTTGACGGAGCTGTCATGTCATCCTCGTCAACGGCATACATGTACACATATTCTTCTGGTGGAGGGGGTGCGCTTGGTGATGGAAGGCGGTCGAAGGTCCCATTCATCCCATCCATGCCACCCTCCTGCTCTGGCGTCAGACATACAGGGGCATGAACTCCGAGCAAATTATGTATCCCCGCTATGTCAGTCTCTATCTTCTCCATCCGTTGATCCATCTTCTCCATCCGTTGATCCATCTTCTCCATCCGTTGATCCATATTTAGCATGGTCTCTAAAAGAAGATCTATCTTTACCAGCATAGTAGAGTTCCCGGGGATATCGACACTTAACCCATTCAACATGCGGTCTAATGAGCTGGATCTTGTGCATGGGGTGCTGTGGACATCTGGGTGGATGGGTGCTACGGAGGATGAGATGGGGGTTCCCTGGAGAGAAGCGGCAGCATCATCGAAGAAGGATGGAGGAGGTGACCTGTGGATTTCTGGGAGAGAAGCGGCAGCGTCGTCGAAGTTTAATGGAGAAAGTGACCCGTGAATTTCCGGGAGACCAGCGGCAGCGTCGTCAAAGAGTAGTGGAGAAGATGGGCTGTGGGTTTTCGGGAGAGCAGTGGCAGTGTCGTGGACGAGTAGTGAAGAAGATGGGCTGTGGATTTCTGGGAGAGCAGTGGCAGAGTCGTCGAAGCGTAATCGAGTTAGTGGCCTGCGGGGGGTTAGCTGCCATTTGTTTTGCTTTGAGTGTACATCACCGAATTTCTTCTTGACATAATAAGGCTTATTAAAAACCTTAGCCTTTGGGGTCGTCAAAAGGTTTTCTTTATTAGCCTTAGCCTTTCGCTTTGGCCTTGGCTTGGAAACGGCTCCCGCCTTTCGCTTTTTCTGCATGACAGGCACGGCAGAGGCGAGTGGGTTCCTGCGTCCGTAGAATCGAGGTTGATCCATCGAAGCAAATGGCACAATACAGTATCTGGAAAAGGGAAAGTTCAGATACAGATCATCGAGTAGTGGGCTATGCAAAGTGTGTAACCTTTTATGCATGGCGACGAGGTACAGGTGTTGAAAGTAGGCGTACTCTAATGTGAGTCATTTACATATAAATACACCATCCATTTTGTGGATTCACTGCACTTTGAATACACATCGACTGAACATCGAATATACATTATTGTGCTTGTATTTCTTTTCTACTCGTAGCAATGCCTGTTAAAAAGGTTTCAAAGGATCTCAGCATGAGACTTAAGGGGAGATGTACACGAGCGGACAACGAATTGCAGATATCCAACGCTGGTTAGCTGCTTCTGGTCTCGTTGTGCCATCAACCACCGTGTGCTATCATGCACACGGAAAAACCAAACAACGCACGAGGACACCAACGGTAACTAACGCGTAAGTATATTTATATAACTATATATAATACAGTATATAATCTATTATTGTTGATATTGCTGCATATTAATATAACTATATAGTATAGATTTATCTAATATTTTAGTTATTTCTGTTTATTTATATAATTATATAATACAGTATATCTATCTATTATTGTTTATATTGCTGCATATTAATATAACTATATAGTATAGATCTATCTAATATTATAGTTATTTCTGTTTATTTATATAACTATATAATACAGTATATCTATCTATTATTGTTTATATTGCTGCATATTAATATAACTATATAGTTTAGATCTATCTAATATTATAGTTATTTCTGTATATTTATATTACTATATAATACAGTATATCTATCTATTATTGTTTATATTGCTGCATATTAATATAACTATATAGTATAGATCTATCTAATATTATAGTTATTTCTGTATATTTATATAACTATATAATACAGTATATCTATCTATTATTGTTTACTGTAAATGATGTGCTGTACTTGTGGCCTACTGCACTGTAACTTACAGGATTGCTGTTTTTCTTTACACTGTAGGGAGACAACTCTTCTGGTCGACAAAATAAGTGAAGAGAATGATGAGAAGAGTGCGTTAAGGGTCAAAAACACTCTGCTGCAAAATCACAATCTCACTGTATCCGAGACCAGCATAAAGAAGATGAGACGTAGAATTGGATGGAAATATGGACGTGTGAGGTTAGTTCTGGACAGTACAGGAGGTTAAAGTGTTGTTTAAGAAACCGTAACTGTACTGTACCTATAAAATTATTCCTTGTCATTACAGAGCATACCCTATGATAAGGGATGTTAACAAGATCAAGAGAGTGGTCCAGGCCCAGGCATGGATCGACAGTGGAGAAACTTTCCAGGATTGCATCTTCACTGACGTGTCTACTGTATCGCTGGAGAGATTTGCCACCTTTGCATTCCACAAAAAAGGTCGCATATCTATGTAGCCACGTCCAAAACACCCTGTGAAGATGCATGTGTGGGGTGCCATCTCTAGGCGTGGACCAGGATGCATTGTCATCTTTGAAGGTAAAAAAGTCACATGCTTTTGCCTTATGCACTGTACTGTACTAGTGTGCAGTTTTTTGAGCACTTTTCTTTTCTTGTTATAGGAATCATGAATAAAGCTTTATTCCAAGAGCAAATTGTGCCTGAGATTGTGGAATACATCACACGTGAGTTCCCAGATGGTCACCGTTTCTACCACGACAACGATCCAAAGCACACTGCGTCAACAGCGCATATTCTTGAGCGCGGCATCAACTCGGTGAAGACGCCAGCAGAGTAAGTGTGGTAACCGTGACTCATTTTTTCCCACTGTTTTTACTGTGTATCTCTTTAACTAATTGTCCTTTTTTTTCCCCTCCAATGACAGATTGCCAGATTTCAATCCTATCGAAATGTTCTGGCATCAGCTGAAGGTTCATATCCGTAAAGTCGTGAAACCCTCCAAAAAGGATGAGTTGGCGCAAGGCATAATGAGTTTTTGGAACGATGTACTCACCGTGGAATGATGCAATAAGTATATTGACCATATTGCGACTGTGTTGCCCATTGTGATCGAGCGTAATGGGCAAGCATCAGGATGGTAGTATGGTATAGTACTGTACTGTAGTATGGTAAGTACAGTATTATACAGGTAAGTATGTCACAGATTTTTTCTTTCCTGAGAGAGCAGCACTAGCCATCTGGTTACAAAGTATTTAACAGTAGTTACAGTATACAGTATACTGTATAGACTAGTATAGAATAGTATAGACTAGTTTGACAGTACTATCTGCATACTGTAGTCCAATATGGAGTAGCTATACAGTACACAATGCCTTAATACAGTATGCACATAATAGCAATAATTTTTTATTTTCTTGTCTTTTCAGAGAAAAAAGGATGGACAGGGGGAGGGGGGTATCATGTCTAAATTTTGTGAACTGTGTGTACAGTTAAGTGTATCTTAACTGCAGTCATGATTTACACAAAACCTCCCCTCTCTCAATGGACTACACAGAATGAGGAAGAAGATAAAGACGGAAAATTTGTATCACTGTTTTTATTATTATCAATGTGCATTATTCATGATTATCCACTGGCTCTCAATTTTCAACTCCCCCCCCCCTCTCTCAATGATTATTTGTGTTTTTCTTTCCTGATAAAATAAAATACATATTTAATTACATAAAGATTTTTTTTCTTTGAACTTTCAATTCACTGTAAATGTGTGTAGGGGGGATTCTTCAAGAAGACATACAGTTTTAATAATTGGTTACCTTTTTAATAATTGGTTACATAATCAGATTAACATTAGGGAAAGCCAACAATAGGAAAATTAACGAATGGTCTGAGAGAGGTTGAAAAGCACAACGACAAGCTATTGAAATTGAATGGTTTTGGAGAGGTGTCGATAAGAGGTTGAAATCCTTGGGCGAGCCTTGTGTGTGTCTGTGGGGGGGGGGGGGTAAAGCTGCATGAAGGATTAGCTGTACTGTAGTTCAAAGACATGACATATTTTCAAAAGGCAGGTCATCATAATAATTTGATCCCCACCCCCCCAAATACATAAAAATCACACAAATCAATCATGTGCAGTCAAATGCACAGTGTCGCAGTCAAAAGCTACAGCACAGATTGAATATCGTAATATCAAGATGGTTTTGGCAGGAATGTGGAGAAAATAAAAATAAAAAATGACGAGAAAAAAAAAGATTTTTTTTTGGTCACTCACTTTTGAACTTTGCAAGCAGTGGTGAAGTTATAGACGGACGCATGTGCAGTAATCATCAGCTAGCTCCCTTCCCAAAGAGGATTACACGCAGGGACAGAGAGGTGATGATCGGCTCGGGACGATTAAAAGCACAAAGACAAGCTTTTGAAAATGAATGGTTTTGGAGAAGTGTCGATAAGAGGTTGAAATCCTTGAGCGAGCCTTGTGTGTGTCTGTGGGGGGTGGGGGGGGGGAGGTAAAACTGCATGAAGGATCAGCTGTACTGTAGTTCAAAAACATGACATATTTTCAACAGGCAGGTCATCATAATAATTTGATCCCCACACCCCCAAATACATAAAAATCACACAAATCAATCATGTACAGTCAAACGCACAGTGTAACAGTCAAAACCTACAGCACAGATTGAATATCGTAATATCAATATGGTTTAGGTTTAGGTTTTTTTTCCTCAATGACCATTAATAGTTAACACACAATAAATCAAACCAGGCTCTGCACTGCTACGTTACACGAGCGAGGGGAGAGCGCTGTATATGCCAAAATGTGATACTATTACAGTACATGCCTATGAGTTTCAACAATGTTCAAATGAGACATACAGCACTGTACATTCATGTATAAATATGCAGATTTACAATTACTGCGCGCACACACACAGACTGTGTACCGACGTAGGTTGAACTGCTACAGTATTAGACTTTGAAGACAACAAACACCCACCTGAGTTTTTAGACAGTATTGCCAACAGCGCTAATATTATGCTAATATTACAAGCGCAAAAATACAGGAACATATTCTGGAAAAAAATGAATTATACTGCATCTGCCCGCGGTTATCAGAGTTGCGCCGCTATGGCCGCATTCGTATAAAGGCGGCCGCAGCTGTATACTCCACCTCCTCTTCTATTTGCCCGATCCTTCTGAAAAAGGAAATAACCCTCTAAATAAACTGCCTAGTCATGAGTTTCATCCCACCATGTTTCAGTAATGCCTATGATATCATACTGCTTCCTTGCAGCTATTAATTCAAGCTCCCGCATTTTATCTGCCAGGCTTCTTGCATTAGCAAGCATGCATTTCAGTTTTTATTTAGCCTGTACTATTATGTTATCTGCTCCTTCCTTTCTGCACCAATTTGGTTTAGTCTTTAGAAGTTTTCTTGTGTTATCTGTATTTAGTATGGGTGTCTCGCTGCTTGTCAAACTCGTACTGGCCCCCATTCTACTACCATAACACGTTGCTATTTCCTCATCGATTCTATTTAGTTCGTTATCTGTTTCGTTCCCCTCCCTCGTTCCTCCTAGTTTAAAATCTCTTCAACATTTTTAACATTCTCCCCCCTAGCACAGAAGATCCCTCTTCATATTCTCTCATCTCTAGATACTGTACCAGTAGCAAATGAAAAAATGGTTAAAGTCTGGAAAGTCTAGTTAAAACATTGTAGTCTCAACCACTCTAGAAAGCAATGTATATCATTATTTTTGATAAATACTTTAGTTTGCTAATGGCATAAATATAGTACTTACATATTACAAGATGTCATTATTTTTTTTATTCATCAAATTCACATTTTCCCTATAATCCACAAAATAAATCGACGATTTTGAGCAAAACCAAAAACACAGGGTCAAGTGCACGTCTCTGTTTCTTAGTAAAAAAAAGTGCATTTCAATGTTGTGTATATATATATATATATATATATATATATATATATATATATATATATATATGTAACGGTTTTTCTGAACCGGCCTGACCCACCCAATCTCACATTGGCCCCTGTGGTCTAACCGGCCCCCATTACAGTGTGGTAGTGTCTGGTGGTGCACCTGTCGGCAACAGGACTCCTGAGTCTCCCGCATGATGGTGTGTGGGGAGGACCCGTCCAGACAGGCAGCTGAGGTAGTGTGCTGAGTCTCACCTAGTTCCAGTGCAGCGCCTCCACCTCATCAGGGTCCCTGCGTCCGCAAGGGGATGATCCTGTTGAGAAACTCCTCCGTGGTGCTCCTCTCTGTACATTCACTCCACACATGTACACGAGAGGGTTTTTGAATGAGAACATCTTTATTGGTGATGTGGGCTAGCTGCCCCTTGCAGTAGAGTCTTAGCCACTCATTCTGTAGTCCGTGCCTCCCTTTAAAAGGTGTCTCTCTCCTTAGATAGGGATTCCCTATCCCCGCAGGGATCACTGCCCTGTGCCAGGTCCCTGGACACAGTCTCCTCTGGGTCACTACAACATAACCCCCAGTCTCTTAGGCTAGTACTTGAACTTGGATGCAGATCTCTGACAGAACTCCTGCAGAGCTCTGGCTGAACTGAACGTAGATCTGTGCAGAACTAACTTTAGGCTCAGTGCTGTGCCTTATGTATACTCTGGAAGCTGACACACCTCTGACATCACTAACCATGGAGTCAGAGCATGTGACCACTCCCATCCATACACAGGGCACTCCACCAGGGTGTGAGGGCAAACCTCCATAATTACTGCTGGCATGCCCACAACTTACCAGGCCTTACTGTCAGCAGGAGAGATGACTGTAGCCATTTTACATGTCCGCTACATATATATATATATATATATATATATATATATATATATATATATATATATATATATATATATATATATATATGCACGCCTTTCCCTATGCCCCAGATCCTACAGATGGAACATGATTTATGTCAGTCATCCGCTGTCTCGCCATTACGAAATCTATTTCATAACCTTGGTACTGTGCTGTGCACATCTCTTGCATCAACAATGGGTCACTGCCACCCAATTTTCAAGGTGTCTAATTTAGGTAAATATAAATTTGCACAAGTTTACATACTGTACAATACTGGTACAAAAATAGATCAAAATAACAGCCGCTCATTGGAGACCACAGTATTGCCAAATCAATATTGCTGTACAATTGAATATAAAATAAAAGATTAGATATTCTCTCTATTAAGGGGAATGTTCTTTTTATCAATGTATGATATATCATTTGTATTTCATCTCTTTAATCACAATTTTGTTCCCATTCTTTCCCATTTAAACCAGTTATGTTTGGATATCTTTTGATACCTCAACACAGTTTATAGTTGTCGTTCTCTCTCTCTTTATTAATTCATCATAATTCTTTTACATTTGTCTTTCTCTTTGTGTTAGTACTGTATGCAACATTAGGTACTATATACAATTGAAATTTTTTTCATTAGTTTGCTATTATTATTGCTATTGCTGACACTTTTGTAATAATGATTATTTCTGCATATATATAGATTAATCCTGTACATATAACGGATATTTCATGTCCTAGGACATATAACAAACAAAGGTGATAATGTTTGGTTAATTATTATAACATATCTAATCTGTTATTTTATATTTTATATTCTCCCTTGCATCTCTGTACTTGACCCATCTTCACGTCTTGCTTCCTATCTGTCTTTATTTCTTCTTTTTCTATTTGTTTCTCTTTTTTCTTTTTTTTCATTTTTCTTTTTCTTTTCTGACATCTCTGTTTCTTTTCTCACTTCATCTTTCCTTTACATTTTTCTGTTGGCTAGATAACTAATTGACATCAGCTGTCTTTCACTCTGGTTGGAGGTATAAAGATTTTTTACATCCCCCACTTTGTCACTACTTGAAAAAGCGCCATAGGGGACGTGTAACGCGTGGGAGGAGAGTTCACTCACTGTCCATTTTTGTGTTTTTTATGTCGTCTAATTAATTTTTTTTTACTATCCTGCTGGTGAGTTCCCTATTTTTTCCTTGGAGCGGCTGTTGTTTTGATCTATTTTTGTACCATTTACCTGGGAAGATCGAATCTACACTTCCGGAAGCCATTCAGAAGACGCACAGCATTTCGCAGCGTCAGTGGAAGCAGCAGGGAAGGGATGCAGGACGGTGCTTAATCGTGAGTAAAAGATACTCCACACCGGGCTTGCCAGGGATGTGGGGACTTAGTGGCTACTCAATACGGCTTGTGCTGTCCCAACATTGGTCCCCTCCTGCTCCCCAACACTCTCTATGTCTGACTCCCTATGTCTGTAGCTGCACCACTCTCATCCCTTCATTATCCGGTATCAGCTCCGTTTGTTTACTAATCCCTGCCACTGTGCACATGCAGTCTGGCCACCTGGAGCTCATACAAGGTCTCTCATTTGTTACATAGAATACTGTACTGTACAACTGTACAACTGTACAGTGGAACTGTCATTCCCAAATTACCCGCTTATATATTCCACAGACCACGCATATGCCTACTGTACATTTAAAGACCCGCATATGAGTTTCATGGACCACGCATACTGTAGGCATGCTGTACTATAAGCATGTCATTATTTATTAGCTATTAATAGTGTACAGTAAATAATTTCACAATTATTTTTCAGAATTCAAAACCTGAAATCGAAAGCCAGGAGAAGATTTTAATGGAAGTCTAAAAACCATTACAATTTTAAACCTTTTTAATGTTGTTTACTGTAAAATATTTAATATTTTTAATATGTAATATTTAATATTTACGTCACTCCCTTTGGATAATGTCACATCCTTTCCAAAAATTTACTCTGTCACATGGTTTAATACAACCAATAAGATTGGGGATATACATCTCACAATCTGATTGGTTGAAGTAACATGTGATGGCAGCCATCTTGGTTTTGGTGACGTCATCTTAAAGGGAAAGGAAGCACAGCCTTTCTGATTGGCTGGCTCCCTGTACATGATGTCATATCCTTAAAAAAATTGTCACATGGTTATCCCAGCCAATCAGATTGCCTGGGAACCATTTGTCAGTCAAATGTGACATCACAGGTCTTATAAAAGGCCTGTACCATCTCATTTGATGCCAAGAAGATGAAGATGAAGAAGCAACATCTCCTCCCCTATTGGATTACAATGGAAAGATGAAGACGAAGAGGAAGAAGATGTAGAAGAAAGAAGATAGAAGACCCCAAATTAGATTACAATTTACCTGATAAAGATAAAGAAAAAAAGAAAGAAAAGAAAGAAGAAAATAACTTACTGTACCTGAGGACCGTGACTGTTGAGGATCATTTTCCCTGGAATGGGAGGGTGAAGACATCACATCAAGGTAAAAAAAAAAAACAGTGAATGTATGTTATTTTAATTTTCCAGGTTTTTTCATTGTATTTTTTTTATTTGAATTTTTTTCATTGCTCAATGATTGAAGTATTTATGATCCCTTTTAGGGCTTTATATACTGTACATACAGTGACAAGCAATGCATTATTTGGCAAATGCTTGCTTTTATTTATTTTACATATATTTTGGTTGTTTGCTCTTAATTATTAATGGGATTTTTTTGTGTTTTCTATTTTTATTTCTGTTATTTTTTTGGTGTTTACTTTTTAATTCTGGTTTATTTTTGGTGTTTTGCGTTTTAATAATGGTGTTTATTTGATGATTTCTTTTTTTTTTTGTGTTTTGATTTTTAATTCTGGTATTTCTTTGGTATTTGCTTTATTGATTTCTGGTACTTGTTTGTGTTTACTACAGCCGCGGCCCCTTTTATTCTAACACTTCACCGATATTTTCCGGTGACTTATTCCGAATGCCACGCGCCACGCGCTTTGCCGCGTTCGTGCGGCGTTCGTGCCGTATTCATGTCGCAATCATGCCGGCGTCACCCGCGCTTGATCTGTTCAATGAGAATGTTTCGGATTTAATTGGTTGCAATTCTTCATGTATCCGCCAGGTGGCAGATATTCATGAATTGTAATGCACATGCGCTTCAGTAATGTGTCGACTTGCAGGTGTTTAAAAAATACCACAGTGGTCCTTTGTGAATTGACCTTGGTACTGAAGAAGTTGAACAACATTAGGCGTTTCATATTAAAAACTAAATGCAAAGTGTCTGGTGTTCTATTCTATTGTCGAGAGAGGTCCAGAGATGAGTACACCACTGCAGTCCGTGTTCAAAAAGTCTAAAATAACGTAAGCTTATTTAATATGGTCAGCAATTAGTTCAGCAGAAGATAAGATGGCCACAGTTGGTCAAATTTATCAATATTTTATCGAAAATTATGAATTTTACAAATTTTCACCAGATGCTCTGGGGTGGAAGCGTGCGATAAGGAAAAAGTTATGTATCAAGCCACGTTTTTTTTGTATTGCTCCTGCACCCGGAGTTACAGGAGGAGGGTATTGGTGTGTTGCCCCTGAATTTTCCAGTATCTTTGATCATGGAGAGTTCAAACCGTGAAAGATCATGGTAAAACCAACTAAGAATCGTCAGTCCCAGGCAAGCATTGCGCCAGCGCCAGCACCGGCTTCCAATAACGGTCCGACCGTCTGTGAAAACCTGCTGACCGGCAACCCTTGCTATCAGGCCCCGCCTGGATACCTGCAGCCTGAGCAGGATTTCACGTACAGATACCAGCAAGCTTGCATGTACCAGAGCGATTTCCAGCTTCATCAGCTGTCAACTACAGGTGTAGCAGGCCCACTGTCACCTGTCAACTACGTGTATAATCAAGACTACAGGACTGGCAGTGGCTCGGCGCCAACCGAATAGCAAAGTCTATGGTGGGTACCTCTGCCGTATGTAATAATTTTTTTATCATATCAATATCAATGCACAGTAAAGCGATTCTCCTGTAATCAATCGCTTTGCTTATGGTTATTTAGTTCTTGTAGTCACAAGTCACCAAAATGTAGTCCAGCAATATCATTGGCTGCGCAGCTTCTACAGTTAGGTGCATGCGCATTGGAACCTTGTTGAAACGCAAACAGTATGCATCTCATTACATCTAGGTGCATGCATGTACTGTATGTGAACAAGAGACACCCCCGAGAAAATAATTGTTGGTACTGACCGAGGGGACTAAGGGGACTGACTGTGGGAACTTCTTTAGGGGGACTGACTAGTTTGAACTAACCATTACAGTATTTACAGTATTTATTTTTCTTCCTCAGAAAATAAACTTTGTCATCAGGCTGAGACCGGCAAATTGAGGGATTTCGATGGATAATATCGCTTTTTGTAACGATGCTTGCACACTGCTGAATCTGAAGCAGTGCCATTTTTATTGATTAGGATAGAATAACTGAGCTTTATTACATACTTTTTGAAGTGAAACTTCTTTAGTGGCACCTCATTCGCAATGGGACAAAAATGGATTGTGGAGACAGAAAATGAAACAGATGTGACGTCAAAGTGCTGACGTCAAAGTCCTGACAGTTGAGGCCGGGCTGTGTTCTGGCAAATCACATGCGGCGGCGGCGGCGATAGCCACTGGCGCTGCTCCTAACGGCCCCCTATCCCCCCACATAGCTGCTGACATATGTGGCGGTGGCGGCGATTGCCGCCGGCGCTGCTCCTAACAGCTGCCGTTCCCCCCACACGCCCACATAGATGGATGCGCATGCGCAGATGTGACCACCGGGTCCCTCATGCGCTAATGCGTCCTTTCACTCAGCAGCGCGTAACCTCCCTCCCCAGGCTGCACTCTCACTCATGGTGAGTCCCCGCAGTGAGTCCCCACGGTGAGTAACACCCTCAGAAGCGTCCTCACCTCACCCGGTACACGGGGGCAGCACTCATCATCATGGGAACAGCCAATGGAACTCCGGCTCGGCTGTGACATCACGCAAAAAATAAGGCAGGCTTTGTCACTCCATAGCGAGGCTTGGAATGGCTCCTGCTCCGGTAACGGGTGGGGGGGGGGGGGGTTTGAGTGCGCTGCATCCCCCACAGCACCATCAGAAGGGGCATCGCTGCAGCTCTCCCCTCCGAGCCGGCTCCAGCTGACAATGACGCGCTGCGGTGCTGCCCCCCTCCCCCGACACGACTGCCTCCATCGCATCTGTGCCGTGATCTGGTAGGAATGGGGGGGGGGGACTGCTGAAAGGGGCTGGGGGGAGAACAACGACAAGGGTGCTGAGGGAGGACAAGGGTTTGGGGGCAGGACAAGGGTGCTGGGGGCAGGACAAGGGTGCTGCAGGGAAAGGATAAGGGTGCTGGGGGAGGACAAGTGTGCTGGGGGGAGTCAGGAGAGAGGGAGGCAGGACACAGACAGACACACATTGACTGACACACATACACACATACATTGACTGACACACATACACACACACATTGACTGACACACATACACACACACACATACACTGACTGACACACATACACACACACACACACTGACTGACACACATAAACACACACACACACACTGACTGACACACATACACACACACAGACACACACTGACTGACACACATACACACACACTGATTGACACACGTACACACACACACACACACACACACACACACACACACACACACACACACACACACACACACACACACACACACACACACACACACTGACTGACACACACACACACACTTACTGACACACATACACATGCACACTCTGACACACGCACACTGATGCACGCACACTCTGACACACGCACGCACAATCTGACACACACACACTCTGACACACACACACACTGACTGACACACACACACCCCAGTGATGCGCCGAACACCGCCCCTGATATGTGCCTATTCCCCCCCCCCCCCTGTGAGCTCCCCCACCCGCTCAACATCCATGATACTGGTACTGCTGCCACTGCACTGCTGCCAATAAACATGACCATATTATTGTTACTTTATATGTTACTGACAAGACACAAAGAAGTTTCACTTACTATGCGCGTGCAAAGCACACACAGCTTTTTTTTTTACATACTTTACTGTATAATAAACCCCAAAAATAAAAAGTATGCATTTTTTCTGTACATGTACAGTTGCGGCAGCTCTTATTCGCTCAAATCACCAGTTTGTCCCTGGCTGGTTCCTGGAATGCGACGCTGTTCACCTGGCGCATGCCGCGTTCACATTGCATTCCCAGCCACGGGTCATGCCCGGCTGATGCGTTTATTGATAATGGTTCGGATTTTAATAGGCTGCAATGCTTCGCGTGTCCGCCAGATGGCAGAAATTCATGAATTGTAATGCGCCGAATCAGTAATGTGTCGGCTTGCAGGTGTTTCGTTTAAAAAAGATACTGTACCACAGTGTGCCATTGTAACTTGGCCTTGGCCTTGAGACTGAAGGAAGAGGTTGCAAAAATGTATCAATTTAGGCTTTTCATATTAAAGAAAGACAAAGACCAGTTTCAGTTTGTGTTACACTATTCTGCAGAGACCCACCATGAGTGTTCAAGTGCAGCCCGCTTTCTAAAAACCCGACAGAAGTTATGCGTATTTGATATGGGCCGCGATTAATGCAACAGATGATAAGATGGCAACAGTTGCTCAAATTTATCAGTATTTTATCGAAAACTATGACTTTTACAAATTTTCGCCAACTCCTCATACGTGGAAGCGTGCAGTAAGGAAAAGGTTATGTAGCGACCCCTGTTTTCACCGTATTGAGCCCCAATTTGTTGGAGGGTATTGGTGTGGGTCACCGGATTTTTCCTGTATCTATGATCATGGAGGCGGCAAAAGGCGAAGGGTCATGTTAAAACCAACTAAGAAGCGACAGTCGCTGCCAAGCAATGCACCAGCACCAGCACCGGCTTCCAATGATGGTCCCACTGTCAGTGACAACCCTGAGCCTGAGCCTGAGTCGGATTTGGAGTGCAGTTTTGATGAATCTTGCATGTACCTAAGCGATTTCCAGCCTCACCAGCTGACTACAGGTGGACTAGTCCCGCTGCAAACTGTCGACGTGGATGATGAAGAAAGCTGGACCGGCGCCGGCACCAGCTGAATGAGAAATTCTATGGTGAGTTGCCGTATTATTTTAATGGGGCTGGCTGGGTACTTATTTATGGGGCTGACCATTACAGTACATTAAAACTTTTCTTTTTGTTTTTCATCAGAAAAGAAAACGGCTAAAGGGGGGATTTCGATGGATAATATTGTACTGTATGCTGATGTTTTCCGGCCATACAGTAAACTGTGTATTAAACCCGAATAAATAAAATTATGCATTTATTCTACATGTTCAGTATCGTGTCATTATGTGTCTTCTACAGTATACTGTATAGTGGTATACAGTGCCTAACATCTATGGGCAAAAATAATTTTATTTCTAGGTGCCCTAGAATAGAAGTTCCCACGCCAATTGCCCGTGAACTTGACCGCGGCCTTAAGTAGTTCCCACGCCAATTGCGCGAATATAATGTAAAATAACCCGTTCTGTGGGTCTGAGCGGGTTGAAATTTGCCTGGTCCTCATGCGGAACCGGAGGTACCAAAAGACAGTTTAAAAGCACATTACCAAAGTGGCTTTTTTTCTGCCATGCAAGTCAATGGCAGAAACCTGAATTTTAACATCACCCTGACTCCGTTCTGTTGCCACGAGAGCGTCTCAATTTGCCATGCAATCCTGCCGCAACTAGGACTACATGGTGACCGAATCTGAGCCCTCTAGGTCGAACAGAACCGGAGTTGTGGGTTCCAGGTTTCTGCTCATTCTGACTTAGCCGTTTCAAAGCTTTCTCCGCCATTACGCTCAATGCTAGGACCCTCCTCGCCGGTGTGACCCTTTCTCGTCGCCATTACTGCTCGGACCCTGTTGGGGTCAAGTGAGGGGGTTCCTAACATCTAGGGGCAAAATGAATTTTATTTCTAGGTGCCCTAGAACAGAAGTTCCCACGCCAATTGACCTAGTTCCCACGCCAATTGCGCGACCAGGCAGTAAATAAACAGTGCAGCAAGCCTCTACATTTGTTACACTGGCAAAGGAGCAAATGGAAACAATGTGAGGCAATTCAACATGTTCTGTTATTGGTGGAGTCAGTACAAAAACATTTATTTACAAATACTGTACAATGTTGAAACATTTAAAGTGCACAGCAATTCTAACCATCAACACACAATAATACATTCTGCAGCCTTTATTAAATTCTTCTGCCACAAAACATTTTTGGTGCATGGGGCAAAGGGAGTTAAAGTGACTTGCTTTTTATGTACTGTATTTGGGGGTTGTCTTTGGGGGTTTATTCATCAAATTATTATGATGAACTGCCTTTTGAAATTACAGTGCTGTTAACTATTTCAGCCACACACCTCCAGAGTTTTTAATCCCTCCCTAGCCAAGCGTCAATCGGCTGAGTCACCCTATCCTACCAACCCCCTCTCCCCACTGGGTCGTTAACCTTCTGCATATTGCCATTGTGTTCTTAATCCGCCCATAGCCGAGCTACAAACACTCAGTACGCCTGCGTCTAATCACACCATCCCCCTCCCCCAACCCTTAGAGGACTGTTGTTTGAACGGTAATGCTTTGGAAAATCCCCTCTCGAATTTGAAATGTAAATCTGATGTGCACAGCACTGTGAGAATTGAGAGTACACTGATACTGTATTTCATCAGGGTGTGAAAATATTTGTCAGTCACTATGGTTTACAGTCACATGTTTTAAATACAATACAGTACATTCTTTAATATCCTTAAAATAAAAATATATAAATACTGTATATAAGTATAATGTAACATAATCCGTTCTGTGGGTCTGAGCGGGTTGAAATTTGCCTGTTCCCAATGCGGGAGGACCCTTGCCCTAGTGGCAAAATATCAGCCTTGCAAGACCCCGGAACCGGAGGTACCAAAAGACAGTTTAAAAGCACATTACCAAAGTGGCTTTTTTTCTGCCATGCAAGTCAATGGCAGAAACCTGAACTTTAACATCACCCTGACTCCGTTCTGTTGCAACTAGAGGGTCGCAATTTGCCATTCAATCCTGCCGCAACTAGGACTACATGGTGACCGAATTCGAGCCCTCTAGGTCGAATAGAAACGGAGTTGTGGGTTCCAGGTTTCTGCTCATTCTGACAGCCGGTTCAAAGCTTTCTCCGCCATTACGCTCAATAATAGGACCCTCCTCGTCGGCGTGACCCTTTCTCGCCGCCATTACTGCTCGGACCCTGTTGGGGTCAAGTGAGGGGGTTCCTAACATCTAGGGGCAAAATGAATTTTATTTCTAGGTGCCCTAGAACAGAAGTTCCCACGCCAATTGACCTAGTTCCCACGCCAATTGCCGTAGTTCCTACGCCAGGCAGTAAAAAAACAGTGCAGCAAGCCTCTACATTTGTTACACTGGCAAAGGAGCAAATGGAAACAATGTGAGGCAATTCAACATGTTCTTTTATTGGTGGAGTCAGTCCAAAACATTTATTCACAAATACTGTACAATGTTGAAACATTTAAAGTAACATCTCCTTTATTAAAGAAACCTAGTACTGTATACAGTACAGTACAGTGGGATGGTGCGCAACACTGTCAGTCAGACCTGCACCAGTTCAGTCCTAGAGGGCAGCAAACAGGGCAGGTTTTCAGGGCAAGATTGAAAACCGTGCCTGTTTGCGGCCCTCAGGGACTGGAGTTGTGCATGTCCTGTGAAAAAAAACACACAACAACATCTCCTTTGTTTAAGTACAGCAGGTAATGTAGGGCAAAACATGTATAGTACAATACAGTTCAGCACAACAGTATGGTCTTACTGAAAGTCCTCCACATTGTCCATCCATGGCCGATTCCTTGCATGGCGCAAAACGCCATTAGTGAAGTCTCAAACGCCTTTCATTACAGGATCTGTAACTGCATAAAAGCGCCGCGTTTCTTCCACAATGTTTTTCCTTAAATTGGCAG
Organism: Ascaphus truei; assembly: GCF_040206685.1. Taxonomy (NCBI): domain Eukaryota; kingdom Metazoa; phylum Chordata; class Amphibia; order Anura; family Ascaphidae; genus Ascaphus; species Ascaphus truei. The sequence goes on along the minus strand of NC_134485.1, from coordinate 307,276,618 downwards.
GAAGGGCCTTTTTAACGTGGTTTCATTCGTAGTTCACATTGAACACCCACTCGCAGTACAACGTGTAGGGAACATGGTGCTTAAAAATGATCAAGGCATACTTGTGGGGTACACCAGCACTCATCACCCTATACTTCTCCCTGAGCCCCGGTGGCAGATCGCACAGGGTGATGTCGGGCACTGTTTCGATGCGAGCGGGTGTAGGTCTTTTAGGAGCGGGTGTGCTTGTGGCGACGGGCGATGGTAGGTTGTCTAGGTGGAAGCTTTCCTCCGGTCGTGGTCGCCGTGTTGTCTCCTGGCGTGGTCTTGACGGGGTTGTCATGTCCTCAATGGCATACATGTACACTACATCTTCTGGTGGAGGGGGTGCGCTTGGTGATGGAAGGGGTCGAAGGTCTCATTCATCACATCCATGTCACCCCCCTGCTCCGGAGTCGGGGAAACAGGGGCATTAGCACCGAGCAAATAATATATGCCCGCAATGTCAGCCTCTATCTTCTCCATCCATTGATCCCTCCGTTGCTCCATTTGTAGCATCCGTTGCTCCACATTTAGCATTGTCTCCAGAAGCAGATCTATCTTTGCCAGCACAATAGAATTCCCGGGGAGATCCACACTTATCCCATTCAGCATCCGGTCTAACGAGCTGCTTCTTGTGCATGGCGTCTGGACATCTGGGGGGATGGGTGCAACGGAAGATGAGATGGGGGTTCCATGGACAGAAGTGGCAACGATGGAGAGTGGAGGAGGTGACCTGTGGATACCCGATAGAGGAGAAGCGGCAGTGTCGTCGAAGAGGGATGGAGAAGGTGACCTTTGGATTTCCGGGCGAGAAGCAGAGTCGTCTAAGAGCAAAGGAGAAAGTGACCCGTGGATTTCAGAGGCGGCAGCATCGTCAGATGGAACCGGAGAAGATGGGGGTGGAGAAGACGGGATGAAGATTTCCAGGGCAGCTACAGCAGAGTCGTCGAAGCATATGGGAGGAAGTGGTCTGCGGATTCGATGGGTTGGCTGCCATTCGTTTTGTGTCGAGAGTACATCGCCGTATATCTTCTTGACATAATGAGGCTTACGTCCAAGAAAACCCTTAACCTTTGGGGTCAGCAGAAGATTTTCTTTATTGGCCTTAGCCTGTCGCTTTGCCCTTGGCGTGGAAATGGCAACCGCCTTTCGCTTTTTCAGCATGACAGGCACGGCAGAGGTGAGTAGGTTCTTGCGTCCATAGAAATTGGGGATGCTCCATGGAAGCAGGTGGCACAATGCAGTACAGTATCTGGACAAGGGCAAGTTCAGATAAAGATCATGGAGTGGTGGGCTATGCAAAGTGTGTGACCTTTTATGCATGGCGACCAGGTACAGGTGTTGAAAGTGGGCGTGTGAGTCATTACCGTATAAATACACCATCCATTTTGTGTATTGACTGCACATAGAATACACATCGATTAAACATCGAATATACATTCTTGTGTTTGTATTTCTTTCTACTCACAGCAATGCCTGTTAAAAAGATTTCAAAGGATCTCAGCATGCAAATTAAGGACATGTACACGAGCGGACAACGAATTGCTGCTATCCAATGCTGGTTAGCTACTTCTGGCCTCGTTGTGCCATCAAACACAGTGAGCTATCATGCACACGGAAAAAACAGAGACCGGAAAAAGGCACCAAGGGTAACTAACGTGAAAGTATATTTATAAAACTTAACAAAAAAAAAATATAGAAAACTGTACTGTACATCTACAGTACAGTTCTGTATCTACTGTAATACTGTTGTTATTTCTCTTGATTTATATTACAACATACAGTAGTTTGTCTATTTATATTTATAGTACAGCAGTATACATTTTTTGTATACAGTATTTCAATTAATCTTACAACGGTATATACTGTATAGGATGTACTGTATATTTATATTTATATTACAACAGTATATTTATTTTGTATATTTATATTTATAGTACAACAGTATATATATATATTTTGTCTATTTATATTTATAGTACAGCAGTATACATTTTTTGTATATTTCAATTAATCTTAGAACAGTATATACTGTATAGGATGTACTGTATATTTATATTTATATTACAACAGTATATTTATTTTGTATATATATATATTTATAGTACACCAGTATATATATTTTGTCTATTTATATTTATAGTACAGCAGTATACATTTTTTGTATATTTCAATTAATCTTACAACGGTATATACTGTATAGGATGTACTGTATATTTATATTTATATTACAACAGTATATTTATTTTGTATATTTATATTTATAGTACAACAGTATATTTATTTTGTCTATTTATATTTATAGTACAGCAGTATACATTTTTTGTATATTTCAATTAATCTTACAACGGTATATACTGTATAGGATGTACTGTATATTTATATTTTATATTACAACAGTATATTTATTTTGTATATTTATATTTATAGTACAACAGTATATATATTTTGTCTATTTATATTTAATGTACTGTATATTACAACATTACATTTATATACATTTTATATTGCTGCATATTAATAAAACAATATAATTTCTTTAAATTGTTGGGAGACAACTGTTCTGGTGGACAAAATAAGTGAGGAGAATGATGAGAGGAGTGCATTAAGGGTTAAAAATACTCTGCAGGAACAGCACAATCTGACTGTATCCGAGACCATCATAAAGAAGATGAGACGCAGCATTGGATGGAAATATTGACGTGTGAGGTTAGTACTGGACAGTACAGGAGGTAAAACTGTTGTTTAGCAAACTGTACTGCACTGTGCCGCTAATTTTTTTTATTCCTTGTCATTACAGACCATACCCCATGATACGGGACGCAAACAAAATCAAAAGAGTGCTCCAGGCCCAGGCATGGATCGACAGCGGGGAGACTTTCCAGGATTGCATCTTCACTGATGAGTCTACTGTGTCGCTGGAGAGATTTGCAAGATTTGCATTCCACAAAAAAGGCCGCATATCTTTGAAGCCACGGCCAAAACACCCTGTGAAGCTGCATGTGTGGGATGCCATCTCTAGGCGTGGACCGGGATGCATTGTCATCTTTGAAGGTAAAATGTATCAAATATAATGTCGCCTAATGCACTGTACTTGACTAGTGTTGCCTTACCGTATGAACTGTACTGTACTATTGTGCAGTTTTTTGAGCACTTATTTTTTCTTGCTATAGGAATCATGAATAAAGCTTTCTTCCAAGACAACATTGTGCCCGAGATAGTGCAATACATCACACGTGACTTCCCCAATGGTCACCGCTTCTACCAGGACAACGATCCCAAGCACACTGCGTCAACAGCGCATATCCTTGAGCGCGGCATCAACTGGGTGAAGACGCCAACGGAGTAAGTGCAGTAGACCGTGTCCCATTTTTGTTCCCCACTGTTTTTAGCTCTTAAACCAATTGTCCTTTCTTTCCAATGACAGGTCGCCAGACTTCAATCCGATCGAAATGGTCTGGCATCAGCTGAAGGACCATATCCGGAAAGTGGCGAAACCCTCCAAAAAGGACGAGTTGGTGAAAGGCATACTGAGTTTTTGGAACGATGTACTCACCGTGGAACGCTGCAATAAATATATAGACCATATTGCCACTGTGTTGCCCATTGTCATCGCCCGTAATGGGCAAGCATCAGGAAAGTAGTACTGTGCTGTAGTATTGTAGGTACAGTATGTTACAGGTAAGTATGGCACAGTAGACTAGTTTGACAGTACTACAGTAACTGCCTACTAACTGCTCAATTTTTTTTCTCAGAGAAAGCAGCACCAGCCATGTACAGTAGTACTACAGTACACATCACACAATGCCATAATACAGTACGCACATAACTGCACTAATTTTTTGTTTTCTTGTCGTTCCAGGAAAAAGGGTGGCCTAGGGGGAGATGGGGGCATTGTGTCCAGTCAAATCTGCTTGTACATTCAAATGTACAGTATATAAACAGCAGCAATGATGTACACAAAACCTCTCCTCTCTCAATGAACTACTGTACTGCAGACAGAATGAGGAAAAGATAAAGACTATACAGTACTGTACTGTATATAGTATTACATAATATTCTTATAAATGTACATTACTCATGTTTCCCCATGTTTTACAAAGGTTATCCAATTTCAAGCTGCCAAATGAATGTAATAAAGGCTGCAGAATGTATTATTGTGTGTTGATGGTTAGAGTTGCTGTGCACTTTAAATGTTTCAACATTGTACAGTATTTGTAAATAAATGTTTTTGTACTGACTCCACCAATAAAAGAACATGTTGATTTTCCAAAGCATTACCATTCAAACAACAGGCCTCTAAGGGTTGGGGGAGGGGGATGATGTGATTAGACGCAGGCGTACTGAGTGTTTGTAGCTCGGCTATGGGCGGATTAAGAACACAATGGCAATATGCAGAAGGTTAACGACCCAGTGGAGAGAGGGGGTTGGTAGGATAGGGTGACTCAGCCGATTGACGCTTGGCTAGGGAGGGATTAAAAACTCTGGAGGTGTGTGGCTGAAATAGTTAATAGCACTGTAATTTCAAAAGGCAGTTCATCATAATAATTTGATGAATAAACCCCCAAAGACAACCCCCAAATACAGTACATAAAAAGCAAGTCACTTTAACACCCTTTGCCCCATGCACCAAAAATGTTTTGTGGAAGAAGAATTTAATAAAGTCTGCAGAATGTATTATTGTGTGTTGATGGTTAGAATTGCTGTGCACTTTAAATGTTTCAACATTGTACAGTATTTGTAAATAAAAGTTTTTGTACTGACTCCACCAATAAAAGAACATGTTGAATTGCCTCACATTGTTTCCATTTGCTCCTTTGCCAGTGTAATAAATGTAGAGGCTTGCTGCACTGTTTTTTTACAGCCTGGTCGTGCAATTGGCGTGGGAACTAGGTCAATTGGCGTGGGAACTAGGTCAATTGGCGTGGGAACTTCTGTTCTAGGGCACCTAGAAATAAAAAAAAAATTTGCCCCTAGATGTTAGGAACCCCCTCACTTGACCCCAACAGGGTCCGAGCAGTAATGGCGGCGAGAAAGTGTCACGCTGGCGAGGAGGGTCCTATCATTGAGCGTAATGGCGGAGAAAGCTTTGAACCGGCTGTCAGAATGAGCAGAAACCTGGAACCTACAACTCCGGTTCTGTTCGACCTAGAGGGCTCAGATTTGGTCACCATGTAGTCCTAGTTGCGGCAGGATTGCATGGCAAATTGCGACCCTCTAGTTGCAACAGAACGGAGTCAGGGTGATATTAAAATTCAAGTTTCTGCCATTGACTTGCATGGCAGAAAAAAGCCACTTTGGTAATGTGCTTTTAAACTGTCTTTTGGTACCTCCGGTTCCTGGGGTCTTGGAAGGCTGATATCTTGCCACTATGGCAAGGGTCCTCCCTCATGAGGACCAGGCAAATTTCAACCCGCTCAGACCCACAGAACGGGTTATTTTACATTATATTCGCGCAATTGGTGTGGGAACTACTTAAGGCCGCGGTCAAGTTCACGGGCAATTGGCGTGGGAACTTCTGTTCTAGGGCACCTAGAAATAAAATTATTTTTGCCCATAGATGTTAGGCACTGTATACCACTGTACAGTATACTGTAGAAAACACATAATGATACGATACTGAACATGTAGAATAAATGCATAGTTTTATTTATTCGGGTTTATTACACAGTATACTGTACGGCCGGAAAACATCAGCATACAGTACAATATTATCCATCGAAATCCCCCCATTAGCCGTTTTCTTTTCTGATGAAAAACAAAAAGAAAAGTTTTAATGTACAGTAATGGTCATCCCCCTAAAGAAGTACCCAGCCAGCCCCACCAAAATAATACGGCAACAAGACAGTACTAACCATAGAATTAAAATTCATTTTCCCCCAGATGTTAGGAACCCCCTCACTTCACCCCAACAGGGTCCGAGCATGTACAGTACAGTACTGTACTTTAAAATAAATTAAATATGCAATTTTACTATTACTGCGCGCGCACGCACAGACTGTGTACTGTAGGTTGAACCGCGAAGGTATTAGACTTCAAAGACAACAGCTCGCAAACGCCCCCATGCGTTTTTACACGACATTGCAGTATTGCAGCCAGCGTGAATAAAATGCTTAAATCACAGCCGCGAAAATAACGCTATACACCCCGGGAGAAAACGACACAAAACCGCACATCACCGGGATATTCTGAAATTCGTGGAGCTAGCTGAGTTAGAATAAAGTTGGTCGCCACTGTATTAGAGTACAGTGTTCTACTGTAATAATAATACAAATACCGATAATGCGTTTTAATACTGTTTTGATGTACTGTAATGCACAGTAAGTAAAAAAACATTAATGGTGTACTGTAATTAAAAACATACAGGTATATTTAAATAAAGCAGCAATTTATTTTATTGGTGGGTGCAGTAAGTAAAAAAACATTAATGGTGTCCAATACAGTAAAAACATTGACAGTATCAATACAATCTACTGTACAACAATCAACATTATTTTTATTGGTGGAGTACTGTAAGTAAAAAAACATTAATGGTGTACTGTAATTAAAAACATACAGGTATAATTAAAAAAGCAGCAATTTATTTTATTGGTGGGTGCAGTAAGTAAAAAAACATTAATGGTGTCCAATACAGTAAAAACATTGACAGTACAGTATGAATACAATCTACAACAATCAACATTATTTTTATTGGTGGAGTACTGTAAGTAAAAAAACATTAATGGTGTACTGTAATTAAAAACATACAGGTATATTTAAAAAAACATATTAGAATACAATTTAAAACAATGAACAAGTCAGAAATGAATCAACATTTTAACAGACGACCAATCACGAAGCGAATTCGATCCCCAGCAGATTGTCCTTCCAGGGCCGATGCCTTGTATGCCACAAAATGCCATTAATGGAGTCTCGCAAGATTTTCATTAAAGGTTCGGTAATTGAAAAATAACGGCACAATTCCTCCACAATAGTCTTTCTTACATTTTCAGGAAGAACCTTTTTCTCGCGATTCCCTTCGTAGTTTATTTTTTATTGACTGATAACAAACCATGGGCCAACCAGTTTTATGTTATCAGTGTTATCACGCTATAATTATATTAGATGGATATTTATAGCCCTTCCTTGATTCGAATTGGTGGGTAAGATAGCAATGGAGGCAATATTAAGAGTGCAAGTGCATAATGGTGTGCATTATAAGAAGCTGGTAAAGCTAATAAAAGAAATGTGTGAAAGTCATATGTAGTGACAACAAGTGAATAACAGATATAATCTCATATTAAACAAAACAATAAACATAATTATATAAATGAATATTATAACAAAATAATATATATATATTTTTTCAAATGTTTTTATTAGGCAGAATTATCTTTACATACATTGGTTTTACATTATCAGTATTGGCCTAATACAGTTGTGTTTTCCTTGTTCATGTGGTGGGGGGGGAGAAAGGAGAGACCCCTAAGGCCACGTCTTGGTCCCTGGGGTGTGGAAAAAGAGAGAGAAGAGGGGAGGGGGGGAGAGGGGGTCATTCCACCTTCTCCTCGTCCGGCCGGGTCCCGACATCCACCCTTCATGGCACTTCTGTGGTTCTGAACCGTCTGGGGTTGTATACTGGTTTGGTTTGGTTAATGGGTTAACCAGGGTTCCCAGATTTTATAGAAACCTTCAGTTGAGCGTTTCAAGAAGGCCGTGAGTTTTTCCATACTCATAACATCGTTGACTCTTTTTTTCACGAATATGAGACTGAACATCTTGCTGCTGTTAGGATAAAGGAGATTCATTTCCATACTGGGCGATCAATGTCCTCTATTGGTCTGCCCAGAAGGAAGGTCAATGGATCTATAGGAATTGTGAGGCCTGTGACCTCTTTTATCAAATCTTGTACTGTAAGCCAGTATTTTTGGATTTCTGGACATAGCCACCAGATATGGGCCATGTCCCCTCTATGTCCACAGCCTCTCCAGTATAGATCTGAGGCCAGAGGGTAGATTTGTTTTAACCTCACTGGGGTAAGATACCAGTGATACATTATTTTATAGATGTTTTCCTTCACTGTGGTACAGATGGAAGTTCCTGAGGCTGCGTCCCATATTTCCTCCCAGTCATCTCTGTGAATAACTATGTCCAATTCCGCTTCCCATTTAAGCATATAGTCGTGAGCGGTAGAGTTCGCCGGATTCTCCATACCGGCATATATTTGTGTTATTAGACCTTTTTTATGTACTCCTTCTCGACAGAGTTTCTCAAATTTTGTGAGAGGGGGGAATTTCAACGACGGGGACATTTTTTGTAGAAAGTGTCGGATTTGGAGAAACTTAAATGTATCCAGGTGAGGCAATTTTAATTTGGTGCGCAATTCTTGGAGACTCGGGAACTGTCCATCGCTCAGCAGGTCTGCGATCGCTCTGATCTCCATTGTTTTAAAAAGGTCAAATTGTTGGGTTTCACGTCCTGGCTTGAATTTAGGGTTATTAAATGATGGAGTGAGTTGGGAGCAAGGGGAGGAGAGCAGGAATTTGGTTTTGTTTTTTGCCCATATGTCCCACGTATATTTCATTGCTCCCAGCTCAAATTTGGGCGCCATGTCAATTCCCCTGTCACCGCTCCAAAGATAAGCTGGTAGAGAAGGCGTTCTGGAATATTGAGATTCAATTGCTAGCCAACATAGCTTGTCTGGGTCCGAGTTCCACATGATCGCTTGTCTAAATTGGGCTGCTTGGTAATATTTATTAATATCTGGGACCCTCAATCCTCCTTTTGTCCTAGACGCTATAAGAACTGACCTTGCTACCCTTGGTCTCCTTCCGTTCCAAATAAATTGAAAGATTTTATTTTGGATAATTTTTATTTCAGAACCAGGGACATGGATCGGGAGCGTCTGGAAATAATATAGTAATCTGGGGAGTATATTCATTTTAACTGAGATCATCCTCCCGATCCTTGAGATCTGCTAATTTTCCCATTTATCCAGATCTTTTTTAATTTTCCTAAAGAGGTTGGGATAGTTATTTTGGTATAGGGAGCAGTAATTCCTAGATATATGTACTCCCAGGTATTTGATGTATGTAGGGCTCCACTTATAGTTAAAGTTTAATTTCAATGTCCGCATCTCTGGTTCTGATAAATTTAGGTTGAGGGCTTCTGATTTGTCACTGTTAATTTTGTATCCTGATATTTTGCCAAATTCCGTTAATTCCTTGTGTAAATTGGGAAGGGAGATCTGGGGCTGCGTTAATGTTAAAATGATATCGTCTGCGAATAATGAGACTTTATAGTTTATTCCGCCAATTCAAAATAATATATATTTAACAGAAATAATCTCATATTAAACAAAACAATTTACTTTAATTATATAAAAGAATATTATAACGAAATAATATATATTTAAATGTACACATAATCATCCATGCTAAAAAAAGGGTGAATGATACATATAAAAGTATAAAAGATATACACAATGAGATAGATATATATATATATATATATCAAAAACAAAACGAAAAAATGAAGTAGCGCCTCTAATATAGCCTGAACAAAACTGTGATTTAATTAGCCTAACTATGAATGCATCCAGTGGGGTGGCAAGAATTAGCAAAATAAACTAAAAACCAGTATTAACCAAGGATATAAAATATATGTATAAAATATATGTGATATATAAAAAAATGCTATATGTAATATATAACACTAGCCTAATACTTTAATATTACAATAAAAAACATATAAGCATATAAAAAAAAAAAGGTATAAAAAAATATAAAAAGCTTAAATGAAAAACCTTTACAAATAACCTCAGAAAACACAAAGTCCTGTTCCAAAAAATAACATCCAGGTATATGGCAGCCCATTTCAAAAGGGTTCACTACTCCCTGATGATACCTATGAAAAAAGAAAAGAAAAGAAACAGGTGCACACCTAGTGCATTAAGGTAAAACAAAATGTTTATAGAACATTAAAATCAGTCAAATGCCCACTCACAAAGGTACAAAGTGTAAAAGCAGGTATGAGATAGGCTCTCATTAGCCAGTACTGCCATCCGATTTCAGCAATGGTGTCCTCTCCTGTCTGTCCTCCGTGTAGTCAGATAACCGGAAGTGACGTCCCTCTGGCTGGGCACCCTGCACAGGAAGTCCCTCCGGAAACCAGCAACTCTGATTATTCAGTGCTGGCCAATGATACAATAGGATCCAGCGTCTCTCACACAGCCTGCAGCGTCTTTCACACAGCAATTGCAGAGTTCGTGGGAAAGTGACAGCCTCAATTAGTGAAAAGACACGCTTCAAACCAGACAAAGGAATATCCAAAAAAGGAAAAGGAAAACTTGAACTACACACAATTGTGCTAATGTCCAGGTTTTCATTGAGACCATTTGGAACCAAGCTGTGAAGCTGAAAAATCCAAAAAGTCTCCCTACGGGAAAGGGATAGTGTCCCTATGGCACTTTGCACATATCCATGCAAAATATTCAATTGGACTCAGGATCACAGGACTTGAGGCCCTCAGCCTGTCCAAGTTGGGAGGTGATCACCTCAAAGCACTCTGTGTGCGTAAGTCCTTCTGGATTTATACTTTAGGGACACTGGCTCATGCATGCCTAAATGAGTGTATTGACACTAGCATTTTAGTCTAGGTCCATCCTGTTGCACACACTGTTTGCGTTCGGCCCTTGCTCTTTTCACTGTACTTTTGTGGTTCTAGGGCACCCTCAGCTCCTTTACCATCCGCACATTGCCTTTAGTGAGTGACTTATGACCCTTCAGGGCATTGTAGCTCATTTTAAATACCTTGAGTCTCTCCTCAGGGTTCTCTTTGAGTTATCTCAATACCAAGTTTATTGTATACACTATTTTAATATCTTAATTATACTGTTTTCATTTATATATTATTATTAAATTATTGTTATTTATATCATTACTGTACAGTATATGTATTATTACTCTCGTTATATTGTTTTATTGCTATATGGTATTTCTTCCAATAGGAGTTGCTCATAAGGGGTTAATATTATTTATATCATTATATAGTCTTCACAGGATTTTGAAAATGTTTATATGTTTTGTCTATTACATATCCCCCTTTGAGCACTTCATTGGTTGTTTTATCATCGTTGCAATATGTGTTCAATTGTTTGTATTGCAATGCAGCACCACAGTTTTTAGTTTCTTCCTTGTTTATTATTGCTTTATTGTCAGCATTATTTGGCCCTGGGCTCTTGGTTGCTTATCAACATCAGCTATTTAGGGGAGTTCCTAACTCTTGTGACCAACTCTGATGAAGTCATTTCCGGTGACGAAACGCGTTAGGACGCCACGTTGCACGTGGTGACATCACTCCAGTCTGGTCCGTGTGTATGCTGTGCCTCCCTAGGATCTGAGTGCTGGCATTAATCTCTGCAGGAGTTATACAGGGAAATCCGGAGGCTGATTACATTCTGCGAAGGCAGGGACTGCAATCCGTGAAACCATATGCTGTTTGGAGACTGCTGAGGGAGTCTGAACTGTGTGCTACATCAACACAGCTGTGTTCAGCGTGATTCCTCCAGCCCCTTTTCTCCCTGCCTCTCCTACCCCCTGCATTGTGAGACTTATACCTTCTTGCCTTCTCATTACACTGGGATTTACTGCCAGCACGCTGACAGACTGTTGTATACCCTGGCAGTGACGACTACACGATTGAGATTTATCTCATACATGCTGTTTATTATTGGATCTCTTTTGAGTGCATGTCCAAGGGACCTTTTTCAATTTTTTAATTTTGATTACATTTTCTCTACGGTATTACGCTATGGAGCTTGCACAAACAAATATATAGTCCCCAGCGCTATAAGTCCAAGATACCGTGACCTTAAAGGAAGTCTCTGATCTTTCAAGATGGTAGTTGGGCTTGATAAAGATGTTCCAGATGGGACGGTGTCTTTGATGTAGATGAGTACACCTTCTGGAAATGTCCCGGTTTTTGCTGAGTGTCCCGGGTCTCACAGAGCAGGGGATGCCAGTGGGGAGAAGAGCAGCTGATTGGCGTAGCAGCAGCAGATGCCGGTGTTGGGGAGCAGAGCAGAGAGATGATTGGCCAGATCGTGCTCAGGAGGGACAGCAGCAGCTCATCCGTCAGCTGAGTCTCCTCATATGGAGCTTGCGCTTTTTTTTTTCTTTCTCTGTTATATATATAAATATACAGAAAGCTACCAGTGCGGCCCATGTACCTGTTGGCTCACAGGAGCCTAAGCCTCTACCATGGAGAGCCTGGGGTATATCACTTACTATATGGTGCAGCGCCTCAACCTGTGAGGGATCCCAGCAGAGCGGAAGCAGCCCCTCACAGGACACAATCAAATGAAAACACACAATAGTAAAAAAAAAATAGATGAACCTTTACTGTAAGGAGATATAGGATATGACTCTTTCACTATTCTCTATAGTGAGTAGATACACAACTGCCCCATGCCTCACAGTGCCTCTTCCCACCGTATTTCACACAACACTGTGTGCTGTCTCTTAACCCTATAAAAATGCCTGCAGCCAAGTCCTAGTGAGATTCACCTGATCTATCTAAGATGCAACAAGAAACGTCCAAGATACAGCGTCAGCGTTTCCGGAGTGTGAGGGGTTAACTACAGCGTAACCAAGGATTTTACCCCTCTTCCAGAATTTGTTTGAGCTAAGGATTCCAAAACGAATCCTGTAAGGACTTTACGAAATAATTCCTTTTGGCGGAGATATAGGGCTGGCAATTTGCGCCCCTAGCCAAAGACTGCCGCACGGCTCACATCGCATTGCACAACCACTTGCATGCGGGCAGGTGTGCCTAGAGACTTCCGTGGATATTTTATTTCATTTCCCAATCCCAGTAAGTGTTTATTGAGTGTAATTGTGAAGTGTTGTGTGTTTGTCTTAAAAGGAAATAAATTACAATTTATTTTACACACCTTGTACTGCTCAGTCCGGAATCCCGGTATTAATTTGTTGGTAAGACCTGGTCTACCGTGACAGGCACAATGGAGCAGATAGGGATAGGGTCCCAGTGCAGTGCACAGCAGCGTTTGCAAGCGAGAGTTATGCTAGAACAGCATAGGGTTCTATTTCCAGGTAAGCTGGGCAGAACACCTACACCAGATCATTCAGTGGAGACTGGTGATCAGAGACCTCTGCATAGGTATGTCTATCCTGTAGCAGCAAAGGTAGCAAAGAGTGTAAAGAGGGAAGTGGAAGAGATGCTGGCCCTAGGGGTAATTGTACCATCTCAGAGCCCTTGGGCTTGTCCGGTAGTCCTGGTACCTGAGAAGGACAGAACAACCTGGTTCTGTGTGGACTACCGGCAGCTCAATGCTCAGATATGGTCAGGTACTGATCCCATGTCCAGCCTGGAGGAGCTCAGGGACAAGGTATCTGACAGCCAGGGGTTTGTCCAGGGGGTGTTGGCAAATCCCACTGACCCAGGAGGCTAGAGAGAAATCAGCATTTATCCGTCCAAGTGGTCACTATGCATTTTTGGTGATGCCATTTGGGCTGAGAAATGCCCCGGTTACCTTCTAACGCCTGGTCAGTAAGGTACTGGAAGGGATGCACAGGTTTGCAAGGGCATACTTGGACATTGCTACAGCCATGGCCCCTTTTATTCTCCAACATCTCCGAATTTTTTCGAGGATTTTTTCCGAATGCCACACACTTCACCGCACTTCACCACATTCATGCCGCATTCTGACCGGATTCATATTGCATTCACTCCCGCGGTTGATGTGTTTATTGATAATGGTTCGGATTTAATTGGTTGCAATTCTTCACGTATCCGCCAGATGGCAGATATTCATGAATTGTAATGTAATTGTAAATTGGCCTTGGGACTGAAGAAGTTACAATAATGTATCAATTTAGACTTTTCATATTAAAACTAAATGCGCAGTGTCTGGTGTTCTATTGTCCTGAGAGTTCCGAGATGAGTGCACAACTGCAGTCCATGTTCCAAAAAACCCAACAGAATGTACGCTTATTTAATATGGGCCGCAATCAATGCAACAGATGATAAGATGGCAACAGTTGGTCAAATTTATCATTATTTTATCAAAAACTATGACTTTTGCAAATTTTCACCAGATGCTCATGTGTGGAAGCGTGCAATAAAGAAAAAGTTATGTATCGATCCGTGTTTTTTTCGTATTGATCCCAGTGTTATTGGAGGGTATTTCTCCCGTATCTATGATCATGGAGACTTCAAAAGGCGAAAGGTCATGTTAAAACCAACTAAGAAACGTCAGCCGCAGGCAAGCAATGCGCCAGCACCGGCTTCCAATAACGGTCCGACCGTCAGTGAAAACCTGGTGACCGACAACCCTTTCTGTCTGTCCCCGCCTGGATACCTGCAGACTGAGCCGGATTTCACGTACAGATTCCAGAAAGCTTGCATGTACCTAAGCGATTTCCAGCCTCAACAGCTGACTACAGGTGTAGTAGTCCCGCTGTCACCTGTCAACTACGTATATAATGAAGAATACGGAACTGGCAGTGGCTCGGCGCCAGCGGATTGGCAAAGTCTATGGTGAGTAATGTTGTCGTATTTTATTCTGTTTTTGAAATATCAATTCAATGCACAGTCAAGCGATTCTCCTGTAAGCAATATCTCCTGTAAGCAATATCATTGGCTGAGCAGCTTCTACAGTAGATACTGAACAATTGGTGGAACGCTAGGCGCATGCGCATTGGAACCTTCTTGAAACGCATATGCGTGTCATCACATCGACAGTAGTCGCATGCGCATGTTAACAGGAGACGCTCCCCGAGAAAATTATTAGTGGGACTGACTGTGGGAACTTAGGGGACTGACTGACCATTACAGTGAAACTTGTACTTTTGTTTTTCCTCAGAAAAGAAAACTTTGTCATCTCATGCGGAAAACGGCAAATGGAGGGATTTCGATGGATAATATCGCTTTGTGTTACAATGCCTGCACATTGCTGAATCGGATTTAAAAAACCACGTGCCGGAGTCTACAGTTTAGTGGCCGTTGTTATTGATTAGGATAGAATACTGTAACTGAGAGCTTCATAGAAAACCTGAAACAGTATGCTGATGTTTTCAGACCGTATACAATACTTTTTTTATATATATACTGTATAATAAGCCCGAAAAAGAAAAAGTATGCATTTATTCTACATGTATTTCGGTACATATGTGTATTCTATACCTGTACAGCATGTATTGTTTCAATACTCTTGTGATGTACAGTACTGAGCATGCCTATAGTATGCAGTACAGTACTATACAGTATGCCTGGACAGTACTGTATGTTCTAGAAGCACTGTATTTTGTTATAGTATAAAAGGAGACAATGGAACAATTTAAAACAAATCAACAAAGAGGATTACAAGCAGACGCAGAGAGGTGATGCACGGCTAGGGACGGATGGTTAAAAACACAATGACAGAAAGAGACTTCCTGTGACGTCAAGAGGAATGGCTGCCTGAGAGACTTGCTCCAGGGCCCCTCCAACGAATAACCTAAGACACAGCATTTAAATAAACAAATCCCCCCCCAAACCTTACAGCCCAGAACCCCAAAGACTAGCTGCGCATAAGACTCACCTTTTCCTGTGATTTGGAGTGGGGTTTCCGGCGCTCTGGGAGGCCTCCTGTGAGCCCCGACCCCCGGTGGAAGTCTCCCCCTGCCCCACACACAATATCGGAGGAGCCGTCTGGAGAAGCGGAGCGGGAGGTAGGAGGGGCGGTGGAGCTAAGCTCCGGGTGTCCCGCGGTCCCCGGTCTGACTGTGGTGTTCGGGGAAACCCCCCTCCCCCTGCGAGCGGTGCCTGAAGAGCGCTTGCGGCAGCCTCCCATAGCCCCGTGAGGAAGCCTGAGCAGCATCACTCAGCTGCGGTCACCGCGTGCCCCCCCCCCCCCGAGACAATTAATCAATAAATCTAGTTTCATACCCCAACAGGCGATCCCGGCAGGGGAGAGCACTGGGAGAGTACCCTCTCACTGAAGGTACTGCTGGTCCCACCACGTGGCTGCAGAGGAGGAAGCGGCCATCTTAAAGGAACACTCCTCTGAGGCACAATCTCCCCTTAAAGGGGTACAAGGCTGCCTGTCCCAATTGCCAAGAATTTGGCCCTGCTGCCTGAGCCTCAGAGTGCCACAACCCTCCATCCTCCCAGCAACATTACACAGAGCTAAATAAATAAATAAATAACTACTCAGCTGCACCAGTCCCCACCTTCCTCGAAGCAGCCGCAATGCTGCCGAAGAACAAGCGGATCCAAAACACGGTCACTAAGTTCTTTGCACCAGCGCAACGCCAGATGGAGCCGGCCGCAGAGATCCAAGATGGCGTCGTGGACCCCGACCACGCCGGGACAAGTGCGGAGCAGATCCAATTTGAACTGCCTGAACATGGACTGCACAAAGATTTCTTTGAGGCCCTATTTAATAAAATCAGAAGGGGGTTCCAGGAAGATTTGGCTTCAGCCATAGAAGGCCTCAGATCCGACGTAGATAGCCTCGCCGCACGCGCTGACACTCTAGAAGCAAAGTTGAGGAGGTCTGCCACACTCAATCGACAACAGAGGACGAGGTGAACAGGCTTGGTAACCTCGTGAATGAGCTAAGGGACACCCTCGACGACCAGGAAAATAGACAGAGGAGACAAAACATCCGCATCAGAAATGTGCCAGAAACAATCCTGCCGGACGCCATACAAGCTTACCTGAACAAGATTTTCCTGAAGCTGGTCCCGGATCTGCAGGAGCATGAGCATGAGCTACTGATGGACCGCACCCATCGTGCCCTGGGTCCCAAATTCCCAGACCCCAACCGCCGCAGAGACATCATAGTCAAAATGTATACCTACACCACAAAGGAGCGAATCATGGTGGCTAGCAGAGGGGTGGGTGACATCCAAATAGGAGAAGACACACTGCAGATCTTTGCTGACCTATCCGCCTTCACAATCAACAAACGCAAAGACATGAAACCCTTAACTACTATACTGAGGGCTCAAGGCATCCGCTATAGATGGGATTCCGCTTCAAACTGGTGGTCCCCAGAAATGGACGCTTTCTAACTATTGTGGACCCAGAAGATATCCAGGACTTCCTTAAGGCTCTCTGAATACCTCTCCACAAACCCAACAGCCTCCCCCCAGAGCGGCCAACAAACCCACCTCCTCTGAGACCCCCCGTGCTTCGGAACGGCTGGCGAGCCAGAAGCAACACTAGGACCAACTAACCTCATCTTCTGCTATGGGCCGGAAGCGCCAGTTCCCCACTGAAACCTGCCTACAGCCCATACTGCCGCGACAGACCCGCCGGGGACCGCCGAGTACCTGAGGGAGGAAGGCTGCCAGAGGAACCCCCCCCCCCTGAAGAGAGGCCAAGTCCACCCATCTACCTGATGTTCCTGCTACTTCCAATCTCGGAAACTGGCGCTGCAGCACTGCATCCCCAGTGGAGAAATGTGAGACAGTCAGCGACAGATCCCCCAGCACACTGCCGTCTAGAACTCAGCCAAGACCCCCCTCCACTAACCCTCATTCCCCCCCTACCACAACCCTCTCCTCATCCACCCCCACCCCCTTCCCCCACCCCTCCTCCCCCCCAACCCTCTCCCCCTCCCCCCAACCCCTCCCCCCCTCCCTCCTGAAACCCACCCCTACCCCTCCTCCCCGACCTCCCCCCCTTCTCCTGCTACCACTTTCCAGAGCTGGGGGAGCAGGAGTCGGAGAGTGATGACCCCAACCTGGGGTCTCCGGCCCCCTGCGATTGTGGTACAGCCCCCTCGAGAGAAAACCCTGACTACTGAAGAGGAATATGCAGACTATATCTCTAACCCAAGGGGGTTCAGCAACAATCAGGTTGGATCCATCTTTTTCCCCCTGATCCCGATATGCCACCAATCTACTCCTACCCCCGCACCTCCGCCACCGCTACTGTCCCCCAGCCTCCTCACCCCCTCTCCGATTCCCTGTGCCCCCTCCCCATCCCCCCCTCCCAGAGAGGCCCAGACCTGGGTCCCTATCGCCACGCCAGCTCCCACACAATCCAAAAGAAGAACTATATACCCCTGAAATTGCAAGCAAACCATTAGCCCCCCCCCCTCCCCCACACACCATATCTCCCCCCACCCTCCAGCCCTCCCCCCCACCTACTATCCACCGCCCCGCCAACGGGAGGCAAAGCCCAGGACAAATATCATGTGACAGGACGCACAGAGAACTTATCAACGTCATGTATGAAAATGCTTTCATCTATGTTAAAATGTTGTGGTATAGATCCCTTCCCCCTCCCCCCTTTCCTTCCCTCCTTCCCTCCCCTCCTTCCCCCCCCTCCCCACCCAAAGAGGCACAGGAATATGTCAACGATGAGTTCCATAGAAAGTATTCTGAGGATGTATACAACAATTGTGGGACTAGAAATACGCTGAAATGGTTAGAGTAATAACCTGATTATGCTATGTCTACAAAACAACAACTGTGGAAAGAAATGCTTAATATGTTTGCACACAGATTTTCCTTCGTTTTTTCTCTCCCTCTCCCCTTTCCCCCCTACCCTCCCCCCTCCTCCCCGCTCTACATCCTTCTCCTCCCCAGTTAGTCCCATGCCCTTCAGCCTACAAGACCCAAAGGCCACACTGCGCCGCAAATTTAGACGGGAGGCGGCTTTCCCCTCATTTTACTAGGTCTCCATTAAACACGGTATGTTCGAAGACACGGAGGGTGTCGGACCATATACCTGGTTCTCTCTCCCATTCCAGGCTTGGTGTCCTGGAAGGATCTCCAGGGGTGTTTGACCCAGCCACCTTTCTCACTGTCGTGAGAAAGGTTACTCTTTTTGGGCCTGACAAAGGCCCGTATGTTCTTTTCTTCCCCTATGTGTCCACCCTCCCTCCCCTTCAATCCGATGCCCAGAGATGTCCTATCCCTTAGCATCCACATTGACTAGGGACCTTCGTCCTATGCCTGAAGAACGAGCTCTTGTCATGGGAAATCCAAGAGCATCAGAGCCTGGAGCTCTGGGAATACCACCCATGGGACAATGTCTTCCATTAAATTAATCTCACTTAACACCAAAGGACTCAATACAGTAACAAAGAGGATGCTAGTCCTCCAGGACCTAAAGAAATCAAAGGGAGACATTGTCCTCATCCAAGAGACTTACTTCAATTCCCCAACCCCACCCAACACATTCAAAAATGTATTCCCCCAGGCATATTTTGCATCCTCGCCAAGCAAAAAAAGAGGAGTAGCTATCCTTATACGGAATGGCGTCCCTTTTGTTCTATCCAAGTCCCTCCCAGACCCCGATGGTCGGTTCCTGATTTTACAGGGCACCCTGTCTGGTACCCCAATCACACTTGTAAACGTCTACACCCCCAACGACAACCAACTCCCTTTCCTAAGAACACTCCTCCAATCCCTAGAACAGCAATCTTTCTCATCTCTGCTTATTGGAGGTGACTTTAACATGGTGGCCTCTCACGCACTAGACAAATTGAACGCCGCCCCCACCCTCCTCCCATCCCCTCCCACTCCATACACCATCCAATCCCAAAAGAAATCTAAGAAATTTAGTGACATCATTGAGGAATACTCACTAGTGGATATATGGAGGGCTCAGCACCAGGGTCAGAGGGACTATACCTTCTTCTCCACCCCTCATCAGTTCTACTCGAGGATCGATTATTTTCTAGGTACTAGCAACATCTTCCAGGCGTCCTCCCAGTCGAATATAGGCCCAATCACCTGGTCTGACCATGCACCAATTGAACTTACCCTATCCATACCCTTTGTGAAAAATACCCAATACAAATGGAAATTAAATGACTCCATGTTAAACTGCCCTGTCACAGAAATGGCACTCCGCCAAAAGCTATCAATGTTCTTTCAAATTAATGCAGGTTCAGTCTCCGCCCCAGCCATGCTCTGGGAGGACCACAAAGCTTCCATCAGAGGAGACCTGATTTCAATCGCATCACACAAAAAGAAAATTAAACTTAAGCTCCAAAAGGAGATCTTAGACAAGATCACCAAGCTAGGACAGCAGCATAAAACTACGGCTAAAAAAAGCTTAAACAACTAAATCTAGCTAGATCTGTCCTCAAACAGACCCAACTCGAGGAAGTAGAGAAGGCGCTAAGGTGGTCGAAGCAAAAATTCTTCGATAAAGGCAATAAAGCTGACAGGCTTCTAGCCTCAAAACTCAGGGGCACGAGAGTCAAATCCCAGATAGCCCGCATACAGACACGAAATGGACAGACCACATACATAGAAAAAGAGATAGCACAGGAATTTGCAGACATTTACTCTGACCTTTACAACCTTCACCCCCCAACCCAGGACCCGGTTAGCCTTAATACTATCTCACAATATCTAGAGCAATGTAACCTGCCCACCCTATCCCAGGAAGATGTAGAGAAGTTATATAAAAATGTCTCCCAAGAGGAACTATCTGAAGCCATTAAATCACTCAAATTAGCCAAAACCCCGGGCCCAGATGGTTTCTCGAACTCTTATTATAAAATGTTTATGCCAATCCTCTCCCCATATCTATTAGATATGTACAACTCCTTCCTCCAAGGGGAACCAATCCCTGCTACGATTACAGCAGCAAATCTGGCTATAATCCACAAGAAGGGTAGAGACCCGCTCCTCTGTGGTAACTTCAGGCCCATCTCCCTGTTAAATACCGATCTCAAAATCTACATTAAGATCTTGGCAAACAGGCTAAATCCAATTCTCCCTAGTCTCATACACATAGATCAAGTTGGTTTTGTGTCAGGAAGACAGGCCTCCGACAACACCCGCAAAATTGTGGATATAATAGACCACATGCATCTCACCGGATCCAAAGCAATGATTCTGAGCCTCGACGCTGAAAAGCGTTCGATAGAATCAAATGGTCTTTTTTAGACCAAACAATGCTGAGGTTCGGCTTCAGTGGCCCTTTCCTAGAGGGAGTGAGAGCCCTCGATCAAAACCCAACAGCGTATGTCAAACTATCAGGCGGATTCTCGGATCCAATAAAAATCAGGAACGGGATCAGACAGGGCTGCCCGCTTTCCCCCTTGTTATTTGCCCTAACCATTGAACCTCTAGCGGCCAATATTAGAGCCGAAAAAAGTATCAAGGGGATCCAAATTGCGGACCGAGAATACAAAATTTCCCTATTTGCGGACGATGTGATTCTGACCCTCGATGACCCCCTTTCCTCCCTTCCTAGCCTTCAAAAGGCATCTGACTCAATTTGGGCAGGTCTCTAACTATAAGGTCAACATAGACAAATCGGAAGCCCTAAATATCTCCCTCCCTCCCCAGACGTGGAAACTTATCCAAGCCCACTACAAATACAAGTGGAGCTCCACCTATATAAAATATCTGGGGTCAAAATTTCAAACTCGTATAACTCCCTTTATCAACACAATTACCCCCCCCTTATTTGACCAGATTAAAAAAGACTTGGACACGTGGAAAAAACACCAAATTTCCTGGTTTGGAAGAATAGTGTCCATAAAAATGAACGTCCTCCCATGGTTACTATACTTCTTCCAAACCCTCCCCATCGTAGTGCCACGCCCGGCTCTAAAGAACATCCAGTCATTAATGCTCCAATTCATTTGGAACGATAAGAGACCTAGGGTTCCAAGGTCAGTGATGCTCTCCTCAAGAGCAAGAGGAGGCATGGGGGTCCCCGACTTAGTCAGATATTACCTCGCAGCACAATTGAAGCAGGCTGTAGTTTGGAATTGCTACCCAGCCTCGGCCTGTTGGCTCGCAATAGAGTCACATTACACACAGCCTCACTCCATCCAAGTGCCACTTTGGACCACAGGAGGGAGAGGGAGTGGGCCACAGATGTTTGGCCTCGGAGCAATGAGATGCACGTGGGACGCATGGCTCAAAAGCAAAGGGAAGTATGGTCTGCTAGCTTCTCCCTCCCAGCTCACCCCACTCTTTGGGAACCCCAACTTCCCACCAGGTGTTCCACAAGACAATTTGACCAATTCCAGGGTCTCAATATTAGGATGGTTGCCGATCTACTGCAGAAGGGAGAGATCCTAACTTTTCAGGCATTAAAGAACAAATTCCAGACCCAAGACCTTCATCTATTTAAATATTTACAACTTAGGCACTTCCTACACTCACTGTCTCAAACCTCCAAATTCCCCCCGCTGACCCGATTTGAAACCCTATGTCTCAAAGACATATACCAGAGAGGCCTGATATCGCAGATATACAAAAGCACGGAACCAACATCAGACCCCCCGAAGAACCGATATATGCAAAAATGGTCGGACGAACTAGGTCTCCCAATAGACCTGGAAGACTGGGAGGATATTTGGGAGCAAGCCCCTAAAACCTCAATTTGTACGACGATAAAAGAAAACATCTATAAAATTATATTCCAGTGGTACCTGACCCAAGCTAGGCTGAGCCAGGTCTACCCCGGCACACCAGACCTGTGCTGGAGGTGATGTGGTCAAAAGGGAGACATGGCCCAGATTTGGTGGTCATGTCCGGAGATCCAGAAGTTCTGGACCAAGATCCAGACACTTATCTACGAGATCACTGGAATCCCTCTCCCCCTGGACCCCCTGACCATGGTGCTGAGCAAACCCATAGACGACCTCCCCTCACCAATGTCCCGGCAGATCAGGGCCATGCTGATAGCGGCCAGATGCTCTATAGCGGCAGCCTGGAAACAGATTAAGGCCCCCTCGAGAGCCACAGTAGTGAGAAGGGTTAATGAGGTCATGACTATGGAGAAGCTTACGGCCATGCTCCAAAAGAAAATGCCCCAGTTTTGGAACACATGGGACCCCTGGATCGAGAGATAAACCCCCAACAAGTCAAAGCACCAAGGTCTAGCAGCCACCCCCCAGACAATTGGAGAGCTACACCGGGACACCTCTGGGCAAGCCCACATACCCCCTTCTCCTCTTCCCCCCCCCCCCTCCCATGTTTGTCTCCTCCTCCCCCCCCTCCTCTTCCCCGTACTCTTTTTCCTACTGAAAAAGGAAAACTGTTATTGGTCCTTCTCTGGAAATATTGAGCAGAAATGTTGTGGGCCCACGACACTACTGTATGTAAATGTATCTGTGACTCTGACCAATAAAAAAATTGTTACAAAAAAAACACAGTGACAAGCTTTAGAAACGGAATGTCTCTGGAGAGATGTTGATAAGAGGTTCAAATCCTTAAGCGAGCCTTGTGTGTGTGTGGGGGGGAGGGGGGTACAGGGTACAGCTGCATGAAGGATTAGCTGTACTGTAGTTCAAAGACATGACATATTTTCAACAGGCAGGTCATCATAATAATTTGATCCCCACACTCCCAAATACAGAAAAAGCACACTAATCAACCATGTGCAGTCAAATGCATAGTGTCGCAGTCCAAAGCTACAGCACAGATTGAATATCGTAATATCAAGATGATTTACGCAGGCTTGTGGAGAAAATAAAAATAAAAAATGACGAGAAAAAAAATATATATATATTTTTTGTTCTCTCACTCTTGAACTTCGCAAGCAAGCAGTGGTGAAGTTATAGACGCATGCTCAATAATCATCAGCTATGTAGCTCCCATCCCAATGAGGATTACACGCAGGCACAGAGAGGTGATGCTCGGTTAGGGATGGACGATTAAAAACACAATGACAAGCTATAGAAACGGA
The DNA here is from genome assembly GCF_040206685.1 of Ascaphus truei. Taxonomy (NCBI): domain Eukaryota; kingdom Metazoa; phylum Chordata; class Amphibia; order Anura; family Ascaphidae; genus Ascaphus; species Ascaphus truei. The sequence goes on along the minus strand of NC_134485.1, from coordinate 307,252,936 downwards.
ATGGCTCTGGAGAGATGCCGATAAGAGGTTCAAATCCTTGAGCGAGCCTTGTGTGTGCGTGGGGGAGGGGGGTACAGGGTACAGCTGCATGAAGGATTAGCTGTACTGTAGTTCAAAGACATGACATATTTTCAACAGACAGGTCATCATAATAATTTGATCCCCACACCCCCAAAAAAAAGAAAAAGCACACAAATCAACCATGTGCAGTCAAACGTACAGTGTCACAGTCCAAAGCTACAGCACAGATTGAATATCGTAATATCAAGATGGTTTAGGCAGACTTGTGGAGAAAATAAAAAAAAATATTTTTTTTTGGTCACTCACTCTTGAACTTCGCAAGCAAGCAGTGGTGAAGTTATAGACGCATGCGCAGTAATCATCAGCTATCATGCAGGAATGTGATTGAAACCAGAAAGACACACATTCAAAGGAATGGTGTGGGAGAGGTGTACTGTACTGTAGATAAGATAAGAAGTTGAAATTCTGCAGTGCAGTAAATTAGCCTGTGTGTGCGGGGGCGAGCGAGGAGAGAGCGCTGTATATGCTGAAATGTGTTACTGTTACAGTACACGCCTTTGCGTTTCAACAATGTTCAAATGAGACATACAGCACTGCACATGCATGTATAAATATGCAAATTTACAATTGCGCGCGCACATGCAGACTGTGTACTAACGTACTGTAGGTTGAACTGCTAAAGTATTAGACTTTGAAGACAACAGCTCGCAAACGCCCCCCTGAGTTTTTAGACGGTATTGCTGTATTGCAGACAGCGTTAATAAAATGCTAATATTACGAGCGTTAAAATACCGGAAAATATTCCGGGGAAAAAAAAACATACTGCATCTGCCCGCGATTATCAGAGTTGCCACCACTGTAAAACATTAAAAGCACATAAAAACATATAATGAGAGCTGGACATAAACATAGCAATGCAAAGCACCTATTCCAGAGGTGCTGGGACCAGGAGATTTTCAGGAGATGAGTTTAAGGGTGGGTTTGCAGGAGAAAGTCTTTACAGATTGTGGCTATGTATCGGTGTTCTCAAGTTATGAGTTACCCCAAAAATGTATCTGGGAATCAAGTGAGATTCTCAGATACATTGAAGCCCAGGGCATCCTGAAAATGTTCTTGCGACTCATCACTAGGACGTCCTGCTTCAGCATAAACCAGGAATAGGTAAAATGAGGCACAGGGCTCTCTGGTATAAGGAGAGGATGCCCAAATCATGCCTAAGTTTCCATAACCCTGGGATAAGTGGTTAGGGGGCACTCCAGTCAGGTATAAGACTGAGAAAGTTTGTTTTATTAAAATAAAAAGTTTAAGTTTGCAGAGTATAAGGGATATGGCTGGTGGGGATAAACCAGATTATGTTCTCACTCTCTTCCTCTCACACCAAAAGACTTAGAACATTTTAATAAAGAAGTGTAACAGTATAGATTATTAAACAGGTATGTTTAAATGTATTATGCTTGGTGCCCAGTTAATGCCCAAGTTACCCTGAGCCTGTTATGGGTGTCCAGGGGCATTCCAGCTAGGTGATAAATGCTGAAAGATTTTTATTAAAGTGTGGGGCAGGTTTTGCAGAGGGTAAGGTATATTGTATTACCAAAGTGTATTGCAACATACTGTATGCTTGGGCATTGTATCAAGCTGATGCCACTCTGTCTCACTTAGACTTGAAAGGCTAGAGGTGTGAGAGGCATTTGTTCAGGATGGCTAATTAGTCGTCATCATCCTCAGATCAAGAGACCATTTCAAGCAGGTCTACCCAGACCAGTCGGAGACCTGTCACCATGGGTGGGAGGCACAGAACAGATGGCAGAAAGGCCATATGTCACCTGGCTCTGTGGACAGTCTTAGGTTTAAGAAACCCTGGTTATGAGACTGAGTTGTCTCAGTTGGCTGCTAGTGAAATCTCTTATGCTCCTGATCGGAAGATAGAATACTGTAGATGGGGTTTTCAGAGGTTTTAAAAACCCTTACCCAAATAACATTTGTGTGATTCAAGGTGTGTTTCAAGATTTCCAAGTTCTAGGTGATTTTCATTTTCCAGTTCCCAGCAAGAAAGAGGCAGGGCTTTGCTTCAGCAGCCTGCCTAGAAGCTTTGCAGTTACAAGGCTATTGGGTATAAACTTCTGGATGTGAAGCCCCTACAAGTAGGAAAGATTAGTTTTGTATCCCAGTTTCCAAAGTAAGTGTGTCTTTCTTCTGTATTTTGTGTAACATAGTGTATATGTCATTTCGTGGCAATAAATTACAATTTATTTTATATCTCTGCTTTGCTCAATCAATGATCCTGGTAATTTAGGTGTTAAAAGTTCTGGTCTCCTGTGACAAGGATATGTTTTTATATTAATTTATATATTTTGTTCACAATAATTAACTATGCAGTCATTGGGTTTCAGAATTAGACAGTGTTAGTGGCTTTAGGATATGCTATGCACCAAAAGAAAGGTGTGCATGAATTGGCCATGAGATTAAAAAATGGTTTATAGTTTAACAAAATGGATATAACATTTCAGAAAATGGATTACTTATTTCAGGTTGTTGAAGCCCAGTAGCACCTGCTTAAGGCCTTAATGTCCCATTTTATTGACCATTTGCTATTTATCCCTCAAAAACACATTTGTTACATATGAATTAGTTTACTTATACACTAAAGCCCAATATGTGTTAATAACTAAACAAGTATGTGGCTGTGTAAAACTTCTAATTAACTTTTCAAACAATTACACATAACTGCCTGCATGACACAGATTATGTGCAATTCATATATATTTATCTTCTGAGCTAGCAGACAATCAGATTTCCTTTCAAGGAGAGCCTGTGATTTATTGCATTCCAATATGTGTTAGAATTCTCCTGCAATAAAGAGGTTATAATGGCTATTCATAAGTAAGCAAATAAAACTTAGTGAATTTATTCAGATTGATTAAATTATTAAACCTTGTACAGTTAACACGTTTTGAAATGAATATTTACACTTTTACTAAAAAAAAGTCACAGCTAAAAAAGGTTTTTATGTAGATGAATAATTTTTTAATAGTTTTTTCAAAGGCTATTTTTGTGCCCCAAAAAGCATTGAATTGGATGTTCCAATCTGAAGTACTTTGATTACCTGACAGCCAAGATTCAGTACTATTGACTTCTAAGAAGAGTAGTCTTAAATCTATCATTAATTTATTAACTTGTCTCATCCTGACATCAAAATGCTTCTTGGTCAAAACATTGCATGTTGCTTAGAACATTATATTTGATTTCCTAAAGATTTCCCCAGGGAACAGAAAAGAAAATAAACCTTCAGCCTCTATACTGTAGGTTGCACTAAATGCTTTACTTGTTACAATGTAATACATTAGTTTATATACAGTAAATTTATGTAAACGTGACACAGCAAGAAATTATTTAGGCCATTGATTTGAAAAATAATGTTATTTGAAAAATATTGCTGTGTTTATGCTACATAACTCTACCCTCACATAGGAATTTTTCCCTCTTTACTTCCAATACGATGATAGCATTCTGCTGCTCATCTGAACGGCTGATAGTGCATGGTAAGCATTTCAACATCTCTTTCAGAATAAGCTAATGAATGTTAATAAAAAAAGAGATGGAGTGTTACATTTTCCAATTGTAATCCTTGTAGATACATTATATAGAGTAATGTTAATATTAATTTTTGTATATTAAGATTTTTCTCTTCCATTTTTCACCCAAAATACTCAATGCCTGTTGCGGGCTTCACAATTTTACAGCTATCGCCCTGCTTGTTCTATTAATTTCCTATGCTTCAACCAAACCACAGTAACAAAATGGTTTGACTTTTTGTTCATTTGGAAGTTAGACACATTTTTGGCCAAGATTCTGAAAGCAAAATGCACGTTAAACAAGTTTTCCTCATCATTAGCTCACTCACTTCCTGTGAGAAGGCCAAGCACTAACATTTTTAGAGAAGTAACTGGGGTGCCCTAAATGCTTTTGCTTTCAAAACAATATTTCAAAACAGCACTAACTTAATAGTAGATAATTCTCCTAGCATGGTAGAGATTTTGCATACCCAATTGTGTCACACAAACAGTTGGACAAGCGCCTCAGGCCTGCACTGGTTCTCCTGATGGTCCAGGTGGCAGATTATATTTAAAATTGACCCCTGCCAGCATCTGACAACAGGGGCACATGTTGCGGACATGTGTTCATCAGACCCGGTGAAAAGCATCAACATCTCAAAAATGCATCAATTTCAAAATGGCTCATGGAATGTACTGCATTAAGGGCCTTATTCAGAGAGGGTTCATAAAAGGTATTTCAGCCAATCAGATCGTGGGAACCAATTTCACACGCTGATTGGCTGAAATACCTTGTGACACAGCGGCCATCTTGGATTTACCGACGTCATGTTAAAGGTAAATGAAGCACAGCCATTCTGATTGGCTGGCATCATTCCCTTTAAGTGACATCACGGCAAAAAATAATAATTAAGTCTGCACATGGTTTTAACAGCTAATCAGGTGGCTGTTAACCATTGTGAGGGTAAATGTAACGTCACAAGCCATATTTAAGGCCGTGACGCCTCATTTGAGCCCAAGAAGCCGACGAGACAGCATCGGCTGGGATTTAACATGGGGTTTTATGGATTGACAGATGAAGAAAGAAGATAAAGAACAACAAGAAATGGTTACAGATGAAGATAGAAGACGGTGAGTAAAGATAGAAAAAAGAAGATTGGGATACCTGAGCCGGATCCTGATGGCGGATGGCATCGGATGCTGTTGGAGGCCTTCAAGGTACGTGAGCTTCCTGTTACCCCGGGAGTCGGAGGGCCACCGCTTCTAATGGTAAGTAAGATATTCAATGTTTGTAAATGTCACTTTTTACAGATTTATTCTTTGGATGTGTTTTTTTATTTTTGGGGGGAGGCACATTGACTGATAATATATTAATCTGTACCTCTTTAGGGTACAGATTAATACATTATTATGCCAATATTTGGGGGGCATTTCTCGCTTGTTATTGCATTTATTGATGTGGATGTGATTGTTTATTTATGGTTAATGTAAGAAAAGCTTTGCGATTGGTGTTCGCTTGTACTTAATGTTATATTCTGTTAGCTAATGTGTTTTATGGATACTTCAGAGATAGTTTTAATGTATTTGTCTTTTAATGGTTACATTAATTAATGTAGGATTAATTAATTGTTTACATTGGTTAGTGTTACTATTCATTTTGAGTTTCTTTCCGAATTAATTGTTTTGATTGGATAATGGTTTAATTAATTCAATGTTGATATTGCTATTGATTATATTGATTGGATTAGCTGGCTACTGTGTATTTAGTGAAGTGTGTTTTTTTGGAGTATAGTTAGGTTTTATTACTGTGTGTCTTGTGTATTACTGTATTTTTATTAGGGTGCCCATTGAGTGCTATAGAGGCTTATCATGCCCATATTATTATTATTATATGGGTACGATGTACCACTATACTACTCAATGGGTATAGGGTGGGTATAGTCAGTCTAGGGTGGGTGCTTAGGCCTCACGGATGGGTGAAGGGGGTATTAGCCCTAAGGATGGGTGTTTAGACCTTGCGGGTGGGTAGCGGTTGGGTTAACCCCTTTATTACCTTAGCAGTATTAACCGCTAAGGTAATGAAGGGGTTAACTCCCCCCGCAATGCCTAAAAAGCCACTAAGGGCCAAATTCCCCCTTCACCCACCCCCGCAAGCCACAGTATTGTATTGTACTGTATGTTTCTTACAGTAAGCCTGGCACTGGTGTTTAACCCCTTCATTGCCTTAGCGGTTAGCCGCTAAGGTAATGAAGTTGCTGTACAGTGGCGACACACTTTATCCTTACCTGGCTAGTGCCACAAGCCAGGAGGTGTCCCTGCTTGCTCGTTTATTTCCCTCGGCGTGCCGCGCGTCATTGATGCGCGGTCACGCTTCAGCGGGAGCGTGCGCGCATGGCGCGCGTGCCCAGGGCTCCCCGAGGGAGCCCTGGTGTCCCGCGATGTGGGGGATTGCGGTGGGGGGCTCCGGGGGACCCGGCGGACCCGGAGATGGGAGGGGGAAGCCCTGATCGGAGGACCGATCCTCCGAGGCTCCGGCGCGTGTCCCCGGGACACCTCGGCGGGCGCCCGGTTTCTGTTGTGGCCGAGACCGGGCAAAGGTAAGAATAAACTCGGCCGCAACAGTACATGCATGTTTCCTGCCTCGGATGCATGCCGGGGGGGTCCGGAGCTGCTATTAATGGCTATCAGCTCCGGAGACCCCCAGCATCAATCCGAGGCAGGAAAAGGGCCTGATTTCTTCTAAGTCCCAACCCATCGCAGCTCATCGAGGCCATCTCCCCACCAATTGTCCAACAATTTTGTGGGGAATTGGATTTGGGGAGAAATCGTTTTTTAGGGCTGCAATGGGCCGCGACACCCGACTCGCGGGTCTCTGAATAGCGGGAGTTTATCAACCATCCGAAAATGGTCGATAAACAGCTGATCGCTGCTCAGTCGGCGAATTTCAGATGGAGATAAAATTTGCATCGATACAGGCCGTTATCGAGCACTTACCGAGGCTATCTGAATACGAGTGCCCATTTTGGGCGATAAGTGCTCGATATGTGCCTTATCGAGGCTTTCTGAATAAGGCCCTAAGATTCAAAGAATGAGTAAAGCACAGTGTTATGTTAAGAATTCAAGATTATTAATCTGATCATAGGTAACATCACAGCTATAATAACAGCTACTCCACCCACTTTAATTTAACCACACTTCTGGTAATAAACACATGAAGGGTAATAAAAGCAGATAATCAACATAATCTACATCTACAGGCATACCCCGGTTTAAGGACACTCACTTTAAGTACACTCGCGAGTAAGGACATATCACCCAATAGGCAAATGGCATCTCACGCATGCTCCTGTCAGCAAGTCCTAAACAGCAAAACTGGCTCCCTACCTGTACCGAAGCTGTGCACAAGCGGGGAGACTATAGAGTATGTTACAGATGCGTTATTTACATCAGTTATGCACGTATATGACGATTGCAGTACAGTATATGCATCGATTAGTGGAAAAAAGGTAGTAAAAAAAGGTATTGCTTCACTTTAAGTACATTTTCACTTTACATATATGCTCTGGACCCATTGCGTACGTTAATGCAGGGTATGCCTGTAATTGTTTTGCTGTGTTCCCTATTGTACAATACAATATTCAACCTGTGAATAGTTTGTATCCCAACTTTCCTGGATACACAGCTCCAAAAAGAAGGCATACCTGCTAGGTAACCTGGAGTCTACTTCCCACACAACACAGATCTATACAATAATTATACTATTCAATACTTATACTACTACACAGACTGGTCCAGGAACATATAATTTCAGACCTACAGTTTATCCTCAGTCACGCCCACCCAATCTGCACCAGACCATAGATACAAGGGAGACTCTCTCAAACTCTGTATATTCCTTGATATTGGCCAATAGAGTTGAGACTCAGGTTCTCCTGAGGGTGACGCTGCTAATGGGGACAGCTACCTGTAATCTCCTCAAATAAACCTTTGAATTATTTGGGGCTATGCACTGTGTTCATCTCTGAGGCAGCTCCTTTTCAGGGACAGACTCCCTTGGTTGATGGCTCCTGACAGTGCAAAGACCTCTGCACAGGCATCTCTTACAACTTATAAGAATAGGGAGAACCTCGCTCTAACTATGTGTGCCTGAAAAATGCTGAAACCAAATAAAGTACACAGAGGTACTTGAAGATAAATAATTCCTTTGTAGGCACACCACAGATTAATGGTAGTGTTTGAATTAAAAGTAATCTTTAAATAGCAACATTTTTTTTTAGAAATAATGAGCATTCAAATTCCTATTAAAAAACCAAACTAATATTAAAAAGCTTAGGATCACTAGGTAGAAAAAAAGGTGAACCGGCGCCACAGTGAATAATGAAAACCAAACCAATAAATGTAATGTCCAAATGGAGTCCTATTAAAGTTGGTATTCAAGGATTCTCACGTCAACGATGTAATATGTGAAAAGAAGAAGAAAAACAAATTATGGTGCAGTAAATCAAACAAGGGGGTGAAAAGATGGGACTGAACACACAAGACATACAGGACATACAAAACAAGACAAACACACGTGAAATGTGACACTAGCACAGGCCTATTAATAAAGAAAAGCTGATTTAATAAGGTGGAGGGTGAATGAGACACGCATCCGGAGGGGCAAAATTACAACCCTACTCACAAGATGCCAGATAAAACAAGCAGCGAACTGGGGACATGCAGCTGGGCTTCCAAGATGGCGACCGGGATCCTCTCACTGGCGTCCTCACGTGACACGGGTGAAAGGCTGAATCCCTCAAGTGATACGACTTCCGGACGGATGTGACGTCACGTCCGCTGGAGATCCACACCGGACGTTCTTAGAGCACTAGTCCTCCACTGGTGAGCCGCAATGTCCTCATAAATCAGCCGCTTGACTTAAAATCGCCAGATACACACTTCTCCAAACCTGGAACAGCACTAAAAACACTGGAAACTTCCCGACGCGTTTTGTACGCATGCGCGTACTTCTTCAAGGGATGTGCCAACCCCTTGGACTCTATGGTATATATACCATCAGTCCTGAGCTCTGATTTGTTAATTGATGATTGTATTAAATTAACCCCATGTTGGGCATACTCGAGGCGGAACAGGGGGATAGGCATATGCTAAACAAATATAATACACACAGAAAACTTAAACAACATTAAACATAATGACATTAATACATAGAAACATTAAAACATTAAAAAGCATTAAGAAAATTAATATTAAGAGGCAGACAATTGAATGATTCACAAAAAAGCCTTAAGTTCGAAGTCTATATTTAACCCTTTTGGGGACATAGTTTTCAGTTCATATATCCAGTAAGCTTCACGCATACTGGCCTGCTGGAGTCTATTTCCCCCTCTTGGGTTAACATCAACTATCTCGATAGCCTGACAGCAAAGACCCTTAGGGTTTTTGTCATGACAAACGAGAAAGTGATGTGAGACACTGTGTGTCACCAAGCCCCTTTTAATGTTGTAAATGTGGTCATAGATACGTCTTTGGAACGTTCTCCCTGTTCTGCCTACATATTGCAAGCCACAAGGGCATTGCAATAGGTATATAACATATATTGAGTGACAGTTAATGAATTTTTGTATGGAGTAGCTCCTATTAGTGACGTTAGATTTAAACTGTCTGGCACTCTTACTATAGAAGCATGCTGTACACTTGGCACAGGTATAAAAGCCTTTCAAGCTCCCTCCTTGTCGCTGCTTATGTTGTTTCACTGGACAACTAGGGGCTAGCTTTGACTTAAGGTTATTGGCCTTTGAAAATATGATGTTAGGTCTTTTGGGGAGAATATCCACTAACACCTCATCTTGTAACAAGATAGGCCAATATTTATTAATAATTTGTTTTATTTTTGGCGCCATCTCGTTATACTGCGTGATGAACGCTACCTGCTTATTACTCCTTTCTAGCGTATCCTTTTTTTTTTTTTTTTATATTGGAGTAAAGTGTCTCTATGTATCCTATTGACTTGATTAAAAGCTTCATTAAGGTCAGACTCTGAATATTTTCTATTAATAAATTTTTGTTTTAAATCTTCAGATTGGATCATAAAGTTCTCTACTTCGGAACAATTACGTTTAAGGCGTACCAGTTGGCCTTTTGGGATGTTTCGCAACCACTGGGGATTATGCTGACTATCTGAGCGTACATAATTATTAGCCTGCACAGGTTTAAAAAAGGTCTTAGTGTGCAGTATTTCATTTTTAACATATATGTGAAGATCCAAAAAATTAATGTGCTCAGTGCTAGAACTACAAGTGAACTTAAGATTAAGGTGATTGTGATTGAGATATGTGCAAAAATTATCAAGTGATTCCTGAGTGCCTGACCATACAAAAAACACATCGTCAATGTAGCGCCGCCAGAGCACCAGGTTTGCTCCTGGAGGACAGTTGTTCCAAATGAACTCCTCCTCCCAACTGTCCATAAAAAGGTTGGCATAACTAGGAGCAAACCTCGTGCCCATAGCAGTACCACATTTCTGAATGTAAAACTGTGAGTTAAATGTGAAATAATTGTGTGACAAAATAAACCTAATACCGTCTATCAAAAAATTCCTTTTTTTTTTTTTTTTCAACTTGTTCTTTATTTGTTTTTTTGTTTTGTTAAGAAAAATGGGGAGTGGGATACAAAACACAAAAAGGGGAACATGTTACTTGCGAATCACATACAGTTGTATCAAGTGAATAACACATTCAATGGGGAGACAATAATGACATCACTGTTATTACAGCGTTTAAAGTAGTGAATACAGAAAATTAACTCAAAAGACTTAAAAGGGGAAAAAGAAAAAGAAGGAAATGTCATTGCTTTTAGAATATTCATTTCTTTTGTTGTCATACCGGCTTAACCTCCATGCATTTGTAGAGTATCTGAAACTGGATACTGGATACCCTCCAGGCTCACCTCTGCATTTTATACAATTACAAAAAATTCCTTTTAATCGGTGAATAATTATTTGAAGTTTCCAACTTGCGAGACACGGCTACACAACCTTGATGGTGATTAATGACAGTATATAAAGATGTTACATCGGCCGTGGCAAGTATATAGTCACGCTGCCATTTGAGATCTTTTAAAATTTGTAAAATATGTGTCGTGTCTCGCAAATAGGATCTAACACCAGTGACAACGGGTTGGAGATGGTGATCAATAAATTATGAAAGGTTGGAAGTGAGGGAAGAAATACCTGAAATAATAGGTCTCCCCGGGGGTGCAGTTAAACTCTTGTGTATTTTAGGTATAAAATAAAATAACGGTGTACGTGGAAACTGAACCGACAAAAAATTAAACTCATCTTCACATATTGCTCCACTATCTACGCCAGAGGTCAGCAATTCTCCAAGTTCGGCCTTAAATTGGACCAACGGGTCATCGATAAGGGGGAGGTATGTGGTTCTGTCACTTAAAAGTCTGATAGACTCCTGTAAATAATATTCTTTGTCCATCACCACAATACCCCCACCCTTATCGGCTGATTTAATAACAATAGAGTCATTCTTCTCTAAATTTTGGACTGCCTCTTTTTCCTGAATATTAAAATTATCCTTTTTGATTTTATAAGTTCTGCATGAATTCTCTAGATCTGTACTGACCATTTCTATAAATGAGCTCACCAGATGTCCCTGGGCGAACTTAGGATAAAAAGTGGATGTTGGCTTAAAGATCCTTTCATGAGGGTTAGTCATACTGAGTGCCTCTCTATTAGAGCTCATTTGGTTGGATATTGCGTCCCTAGCAAAATATTTTTTCAGGGCGAGATTACGAGCAAATTTGTGGACGTCTATAAATAGATTGAAACTATTTGGTCCACAAACCGGGGCAAATGTAAGGCCTTTATTGAGTACCCTCTTTTCAATATCAGTTAGATGGTGTTTGCTGATATTGAAAATATTGGAATATTCAACCCTATTCTTTAACCGATTTCTACTAGTACCTCCTCTTCTCCCTCGGACCCTTTATTTACAGGAGTCTATCAGACTTTTAAGTGACAGAACCACATACCTCCCACTTATCGATGACCCGTTGGTCCAATTTAAGGCCGAACTTGGAGAATTGCTGACCTCTGGCGTAGATAGTGGAGCAATATGTGAAGATGAGTTTAATTTTTTGTCGGTTCAGTTTCCACGTACACCGTTATTTTATTTTATACCTAAAATACACAAGAGTTTAACTGCACCCCCGGGGAGACCTATTATTTCAGGTATTTCTTCCCTCACTTCCAACCTTTCATAATTTATTGATCACCATCTCCAACCCGTTGTCACTGGTGTTAGATCCTATTTGCGAGACACGACACATATTTTACAAATTTTAAAAGATCTCAAATGGCAGCGTGGCTATATACTTGCCACGGCCGATGTAACATCTTTATATACTGTCATTAATCACCATCAAGGTTGTGTAGCCGTGTCTCTCAAGTTGGAAACTTCAAGTAATTATTCACCCATTAAAAGGAATTTTTTGATAGACGGTATTAGGTTTATTTTGTCACACAATTATTTCACATTTAACTCACAGTTTTACATTCAGAAATGTGGTACCGCTATGGGCACGAGGTTTGCTCCTAGTTATGCCAACCTTTTTATGGACAGTTGAGAGGAGGAGTTCATTTGGAACAACTGTCCTCTAGGAGCAAACCTGGTGCTCTGGCGGCGCTACATTGACGATGTGTTTTTTGTATGGTCAGGCACTCAGGAATCACTTGATAATTTTTGCACATATCTCAATCACAATCACCTTAATCTTAAGTTCACTTGTAGTTCTAGCACTGAGCACATAAATTTTTTGGATCTTCACATATATGTTAAAAATGAAATACTGCACACTAAGACCTTTTTTAAACCTGTGCAGGCTAATAATTATGTACGCTCAGATAGTCAGCATAATCCCCAGTGGTTGCGAAACATCCCAAAAGGCCAACTGGTACGCCTTAAACGTAATTGTTCCGAAGTAGAGAACTTTATGATCCAATCTGAAGATTTAAAACAAAAATTTATTAATAGAAAATATTCAGAGTCTGACCTTAATGAAGCTTTTAATCAAGTCAATAGGATACATAGAGACACTTTACTCCAATATAAAAAAAAAAAAAAAAGGATACGCTAGAAAGGAGTAATAAGCAGGTAGCGTTCATCACGCAGTATAACGAGATGGCGCCAAAAATAAAACAAATTATTAATAAATATTGGCCTATCTTGTTACAAGATGAGGTGTTAGTGGATATTCTCCCCAAAAGACCTAACATCATATTTTCAAAGGCCAATAACCTTAAGTCAAAGCTAGCCCCTAGTTGTCCAGTGAAACAACATAAGCAGGGACAAGGAGGGAGCTTGAAAGGCTTTTATACCTGTGCCAAGTGTACAGCATGCTTCTATAGTAAGAGTGCCAGACAGTTTAAATCTAATGTCACTAATAGGAGCTACTCCATACAAAAATTAATTTACTGTCACTCAATATATGTTATATACCTATTGCAATGCCCTTGTGGCTTGCAATATGTAGGCAGAACAGGGAGAACGTTCCAAAGACGTATCTATGAGCACATTTACAACATTAAAAGGGGCTTGGTAACACACAGTGTCTCACATCACTTTCTCGTTTGTCATGACAAAAACCCTAAGGGTCTTTGCTGTCAGGCTATTGAGATAGTTGATGTTAACCCAAGAGGGGGAAATAGACTCCAGCAGGCTAGTATGCGTGAAGTTTACTGGATATATGAACTGAAAACTATGTCCCCAAAAGGGTTAAATATAGACTTCGAACTTAAGGCTTTTTTGTGAATCATTCAATTGTCTGCCTCTTAATATTTATTTTCTTAATGCTTTTTAATGTTTTAATGTTTCTATGTACTAATGTCATTATGTTTAATGTTGTTTAAGTTTTCTGTGTGTATTATATTTGTTTAGCATATGCCTATCCCCCTGTGCCGCCTCAAGTATGCCCAACATGGGGTTAATTTAATACAATCATCAATTAACAAATCAGAGCTCAGGACTGATGGCATATATACCATAGAGTCCAAGGGGTTGGCACATCCCTTGAAGAAGTACGCGCATGCGTACGAAACGCGTCGGGAAGTTTCCAGTATTTTTAGTGCTGTTCCAGGTTTGGAGAAGTGTGTATCTGGCGATTTTAAGTCAAGCGGCTGATTTATGAGGACATTGCGGCTCACCAGTGGAGGACTAGTGCTCTAAGAACGTCCGGTGTGGATCTCCAGCGGACGTGACGTCACATCCGTCCGGAAGTCGTATCACTTGAGGGATTCAGCCTTTCACCCCTGTCACGTGAGGACGCCAGTGAGAGGATCCCGGTCGCCATCTTGGAAGCCCAGCTGCATGTCCCCAGTTTGCTGCTTGTTTTATCTGACATCTTGTGAGTAGGGTTGTAATTTTGCCCCTCCGGATGCGTGTCTCATTCACCCTCCACCTTATTAAATCAGCTTTTCTTTATTAATAGGCCTGTGCTAGTGTCACGTTTCACGTGTGTTTGTCTTGTTTTGTATGTCCTGTATGTCTTGTGTGTTCAGTCCCATCTTTTCACCCCCTTGTTTGATTTACTGCACCATAATTTGTTTTTCTTCTTCTTTTCACATATTACATCGTTGACGTGAGAATCCTTGAATACCAACTTTAATAGGACTCCATTTGGACATTACATTTATTGGTTTGGTTTTCATTATTCACTGTGGCGCCGGTTCACATTTTTTTCTATTTGTGCTTTGACTGACTGTACTGTCAGTTTTTACCTGGCTGCCAGTTTTAACACATAAGTGTTTTAATCCATATATTAGCGCTGTTTTACACCATTCTTTTTTCTGTGTTAGGATCACTAGGTGTTCTAGTCTGTCTAGAGCTGTGTTTAGAACTGATATCCAGACCTAGATCAGCAAGGTGTGCATCCTAGATAATTGATGTCAGTATCATAGTTTAAATATCTATACTGTTGGAGCAATGTTGTATCAGTTGAGGAGTAGGTTGTTTAATATATGGTTCATTGATATATGTGGTTCAGCAGGTTAGCTAAATTAATGGTTTAATGCTTGTTAACTAGTAGCACATGTGCTTGGTGCATATTGTCTCCAAACTAGGGTTATGTGACTGAACCTTGACACAATGTCTTTGCCTATACAAGCTCTTCTATTGTTACTTTATACTAAGAAGAGTTACTCCAGAAGGTTAATATGTAGCAAATGATAGTTATAGCAGTCATACAGTATATGTTATTTACCATTGATGTCTATTTGTCTACTCATATATGCACGCATACATGCAGCATTATTAAGGTATTAAGATGTACACTTATCTCAAAATTGTCCGTAGTCTGGACACAATGCATCGCATATATAGCAGATGGGCAAACGGAGCTCCCTACAGTGAATGTGGAGGTGCCTCAAATAGCTTAATGCTTGTTAACTGGTAGCACATGTGCTTTATGCATATTGTTGTCTCCAAACTAGGGTTAAGTGACTGGACCTTGACACTGTATTCTTCTATTGTTACTTTATACTAAGAAAAGTTATTCCAGAAGGTAAATTTGTACAAACTGATAGTTATAGCAGTCATATGTGTTATTTACCATTGGTGTCAATTTGTCCACTCATATATACAAGCATAAATGCAGCATTAACCCTTTTGGAGAAAGCAAAAAACAAACAAATGCACAGATGGCGTTCTCTAGTGTGTTGCTAGAGGTAATTAATACATATTGTCCCTACGCAGCACGTTTAAGGTACATCACGGAAATATTAACAAAACTAAAAAGATGCTCCAAGAAAGATAATAAGGAGTACACTTATCGCAGAATTGCCCGTAGTCTAGACTCAATGCATTGCGTGGGTAGTGGATGGGCAAAACAGAACTCCCTGTAGTGACTGTGGAGGTGTCTCTTGTCCTTTGGTAAGCAGCTGATATGTGCAGAGTGAACAGTCACCTTCTGACCGGCTTTTGCCCCAAGTGCAATGCGTGTATGGCGGTGCACAACCGGTCCTCTCTGCAATAAATGCTGTAGTGCTTTTTTCCCCCTCAGTAAACAGCTAATGTGTGCAGAGAAGACACATGCATCTGAGCACCAGTGATCCTTCTGACCGGCGTTACCCGACGGTCCTCTCTGCAATAAATGCTGAAGTGCTTTTTTCCCCCTCAGAAAACAGCTGATGTGTGCAGAGTAGATATACGCATCTGAGCACCAGTGATACGTCTGACCGGCTTTACCCGACGATCGTTTCAGCATTGCTAAGTCACGCCTTCTTCCGGGATTAACTTTGGAGCATCATAGTTCACCCTTTTAAACATCCCAGTTACTATGGTAACCATTGTCTCTTATGTAAAAGGGTGCATACAGCTTTGTAAGTCTTGTCACCAGAGACCTTGAGTCACTTCATGCCACAAATGAACACCCTAACATTATTTTTCACGAAAGACAGGCTTTGAAGGAACTAATTAAGATGCACCATGTCACGATAAAGCCGAAAGACAAAGGCGGCAATATTGTCCTTCAGGAAACAGACAAATATGTGGCAGAAAATCTAAGACTATTGAGAGACAAAAAATGTACAGAAGGTTGGATACAGATCCAACTGACATCTTTCTAAAAGAACTGACTCGTATCCTTAATTAAGGTCTCTAGACAAAAGATCACAAAAAAGAGTTAGAATATATGATGGTACATTCACCAACAATTGCCACATTTTACAGTATTCCAAAAATACATAAGAACGAGCAGAAACCCCCAGGAAGACCAATAGTCTCAAGGATAAGCTCCTCAAGTGAAAAGGCAAGTATCTACATTGATCAAATCATAGAAATTTTGTTTTTGGCTTTACCATCATACATCAGAGATACCAAGGACATACTAAAACATCTTGATTTCATCACTGTCAAAACCCACACACTGTTGTTGAAATTAGACGTGGAGTCACTGTATACTAGAATACGACATGACATAGGTCTCTGAGCAGTACAACATTTCCCGTCTTTCAAGGAGTCGACATTTTGAGAGTCATAACAAGTTCATATGTGAATTTCTGGAGTTTGTTTTAAACCACAAATACTTTCTTTTTTGACATAAAATATTATATACAGTTATAAGGAACTGCTATGGGCACAACATGTGCACCCACATATGCCAACCTATATCTGGGATGGTGGAAGGAGCCGGGCGTCTTCTCTGAGGCCATGCATAGGTACACTCAGTGTATCGATGTGCGACTTCGCTAAATAGATGACATTCTCCTTCTCTGGAATGGCAGCCGTGAGACCCTCAATGAGTTTATAACGCTACTAAACACGAATGACCATAACCTTATGCTAACATCAGAGGTAAGTGAAACCAGGATACTATTCCTTGATCTCACTATAACTAAATCATCAGATGGGCATTTAGGAACCTGAAGAAGATGATAGTGGGATACCGCTCAAACCTAAATATCAAATAATGTATAGGTAAAAACCTGGTGCAAGGGGAGAAATATATATGAGAAACCACAGAGAAAGTGACAAGGTCACAACAGTCCCCTATTCATTGCACTCAAGGTGATAATCATAACTGTATACATAAAGATATAATATCCACAGAAGGAACTCATAAGTCCCAATGAGAATGTGAAATGGTACATAAGGCTATAATATCCACTAGAAGGCTAGTGTGTCCAGAATAATGGGTATTGTCCAACTGAGAGGACTATATACTCCCATACAGATAAATATCTAGTAGCCAACACATGTGGCAAAGACATCCACAGTTAAAATACTAAAACAAAAAACTTTTAATAATAAAAAGTAAAAACGCCAAAAAGCAAGTGACAAATACATAGGAAATTACTAAAAAGTGAATAAAAAATGCCCCTGCAGTATGATTTTTTATTCACTTTTTAGTAATTTCCTATGTATTTGTCACTTGATTTCGGCGTTATTACTGGTTATTATTAAAAGTATTTTGTTTTATTATTTTAACTGTTGATGTCTTTGCCACATGTGTTGCCTACTAGATATTTATCTGTATGGGAGTATATAGTCCTCTCAGTTAGACAATACCCCATTATTCTGGACACACTAGCCTTCTAGTGAATATTATATCCTTATGTACCATTTCACATTCTCATTCTCTTCTGTGGATTTTTATCTTTATGTATACAGTTATGATTATCACCTTGAGTGCAATGAATAGGGGACTGCTGTGACCTTGTCACTTTCTCTGTGGGCATTTAGTAACATCAGGTTATAAAAAACCGACAGCTGCCAACAGCTACCCTAAGGCCAACAGCCACCACCCTGATTCCTTGAAGAGAGGTATCCCAACAGGACAGTTTCTTCGGATCAGGAGAAACTGTTCGGATATCCTGGATCTCAAGAAACAGGCTGAACAAATTAAAAATAATTTCATAGAATGTGGATACAGTAAAACCTGCATCAAAAAAGCGTATTATAGGGCACTAAATACATCACGGGTCACCTTTAGGCAAACAACCATAAACAAGTAAGTCAAAAAGAAATAAGGTGCATAATTCCATACATTGCACAGTGGAAGCAAATCAACTCCATAATAACCAAACATTGGCATATCCTCAAAAATGATAATGACCTCACTAAAGTATTAAAGACACATCCAAGCATAGTATGGAAACGTTCTAAAATCTAAAAGACCTACTAGTGAGAAGCCATGTTTCTTGATCAAATACAGCAACAACATGGCTGGAAAAGCAAACAACGGGATGTTTCAAATGCCATAGGTTCAAAGCCTACTTTGTGACCAAAAGCACGTTTTTTACCAACAGGAATGGTACCAAAACCACCAATTGAAACATTTTGTCAACTGCAAATCTGTGGGGATCATATACCTGGCCACATGCGCATGCAGACTCAAGTATGTGGGAAAGAAAAGGAGGGAGTTCAGGAGATGCATTTTAGAACATCTGGGATTGGTTAGGAATATTCTGGATAAACCCTGTCACGCCACATTATGAATAATTATGATGGTGATGTTTCCTGCATTAGTTTTCAGGGAATAGATCACAGGCCACAAAATATAAAGAAATGCAACTCTGATAAACTCCTCTTACAAAGGGAATCCAAATGGATTTATACACTGAACACCCTATTTCCCTATGGCTTAAATGAGGGCTTAATGTACACTCTGTTTTAATAACAGCCACTCTAATGTTACTTTCTAAAATGTAGTCAATAACATCTGACTACTGGTATCTAATACTTACCTTAAGAAGTGCAGCATTGTCCATATCTGTAATCAAACTGATATACAAAGCAATATGCATCCTTTTACATAAGAGACAAGGGTTACCAAAGTAACCGGGAAGTTCAAAAGGGTGAACAATAACTCTCCAAAATTAACCCCGGAAGAAGGCGTGACTTAGCAACACCGAAATGATCGTCGGGTAAAGCCGGTCAGAAGGATCACTAGTGCTCAGAGGCGCTGTTTACTCTGCACACATCAGCTGTTTACTGAAGGGGAAAAAAGCACTTCAGCATTTATTGCAGAGAGCCCCGGTTGTGCACCACCATGCATGCGTGGCACTTGGAACAAAAGCCAGTCAGAAGGTGACTGTTCACTCTGCACATATCACCTGTTTACCGAAGGACAAGAGGCACCTCTGCATTCACTGCAAGGAGTTCCGTTTTGCCCATCCGCTACACACGCGATGCATTGAGTCTAGACTTCAGGCAATTCTGAGATAAGTGTACTCCTTAATATCTTTCTTGGATTCTTGGAGAATCATTTTAGTTTTGTTAATATTTCCATGATATACCTTAAACTTGGTACGTAGGGACAATATGTATTAAGTACCTCTAGAAACACACTAGAGAACATCATCTGTGTATTTGTTTATTTTTTTGCTTACTCCAAAAGGGTTATTGCTGCATGTATGCTTTATATATGAGTGAACAAATAGACCCAATGGTAAATAACACATATGACTGCTATAAATTTCAGTTTGCTACATATTCACCCTCTGGAGTAACTCTTCTTAGTATAAAGTAACAATAGAAGAATATATACGTAGTGTCAAGGTCCAGTCACATAACCCTAGTTTGGAGACAACAATATGCACCAAGCACATGTGCTACCAGTTAACAAGCATTAAGCTATTTAAGGCACTTCCACATTCATTGCAGGGAGCTCTGTTTTCCCATCTGCTATATATGTGATGCATTGAGTCCAGACAACGGAAAATTCTGAGATAAGTGTACATCTTAATACCTTAATAATGCTGCATGTATACCTGTATATACGATTAGACAAATAGACACCATTGATAAATAACACATTTGACTGCTATAACTTTCAGTTGCAACATATTTATCTTCAGGAGTAACTCTTCTAAAAAGTAACAATAGAAGAGCTTGTATAGGCAAAGACAGAGGGCCTCATGCAGTAAGCAGCCATAAGCCACTTATTGGCAGCTTCTCGCTGGAGATAAGAACAAAACTCGCTCTTTTTTTCCTGGAAAAAAAATATTGCCATCTGCGTGGCGATAACCCACTTTTTGGCACTGATCGACAGTTTTTCAAACACGCTCAATTCTATAAGCTCCAATCAGCTTATCGCGACTGATCGCTACTCTAGATTTGTGAGTTCCACTCCAAATCGTTCCGCCACAAAAAGTTGGCAAGAAGGTGGGGAGAAGCGGTGATGTGTGGCGATAGGGGACTTAGAAAAAATCAGGCCTTTCTCCTGCATGGGATTGATGCTGGGGTTTCCGGAGCTCAAACCCATTCATTCCCGCACCGGAGACCCCCAGCATGAATCCCATGCAGGAAAAATGCATTTACAGCTCACTTCATTACCTTAGAGGCTAACCGCTAAGGTAATGAAGGGGTTAACCACCCATGCCAGGCTTATTGTTGAAGCGGGGGTGGAAAAAGGGGGTATTTGGCTCTTGGTGCGTGTTTAGGCCTTGTGGGGGAGGGGTTGCGGGTGTTCTTAACCCCTTCATTACCACGTGGAAATAAACCAGTGACCAATCATAGTGTGCAAGTATAAAAAACTATAAAAAAAATATAAAAGCTATAAAAAAACTACTGATAAAACAAACAAAACTTACAAGACCAACACACATTAAATGCACTGACAAACTCTAACACTAAACTACACAACACCTAGTGATGAGCCAAAAAAATTACTGATTTAATAAAATACACTTCAAAATAAAATATAGTGTAGCCCTGGCTGTTTTGGGCTATCAGTCTACCCTCCTCCTGGCAGTAATCCCTGGTAACAAGGCCTTGTGTCCAATCGGGGCAAGGGGCTGGTTGCTGCTGGATTTGTACATAAGGGGTTTTACTTACTTAATTGAATCAGTTGCCTCTACCTTGAGAGAGGCTAGTCTACCCTTTATCAGTTGTGCAGGGCTCTGCCTACTGTGTGCCCTCCCTTGGGGGAGTGGTGAGAGACTGTTCTCCTTACTCTATCAGGGAGTGAGGGAAGAGCTGGGACTGCTCCTGGTGGCTGTGGCTGGGAGTGAAGGTCCAGGGACATCCTGAGGGTGAAGGCCCTAATCTCCAGAATCCTGTGGTTGCTGTGTATGCAGTGCAGTGTACAGTGAGAATAAAGTGTTCCAGTTGTTCATTATACCTCATTGCCTGAGACTGAAATCTATCAGGGAGGAGAGTGAAGAGTTCTTGCAGGGATTTCACACCGTATCCCTGTGGTCTGCACGAGATTGAGGCGCTGTCACCGTGAGAACGATTCAGTTATTCCCCAGAAGCCTGTTCTGACATCCCCTACCATCATGCGGGAAACTCAGGACAATTGTAAGCCAGCAGGTATGCACCACACTACTCCATGTAACAGTATAGTTTTCCCAGGACTAGACCCTATCTGCATTTGGGGGGGATAAACAGGGTTACATTTGGAGGCGTTGCTGAAATCAAGACAGGCTTTCAGCGAAGCAGAACTGAAAGAAAAGAATATAAGCTTCCAGAGCAAGTGCTAAGGAAGGAGTCGGTCTAGGTGTAGTCAGGGGGGACAGAAACCTCGCAAAGCACGACCTAGACTGGCTCAAAAGGGGGGAATAGATCTGGAGACAAGGCTATAGCTGTCCTAGTCAAACCTGAGTCGGGTAATCAGGATGCCTAGAAGGAAGTGTACCTGGGTGTTCCCCAGGAACCACCTAGGGGAGGATCTGCGAGACACTGGCAGCCAAGATGGGGAGATGCCGAAAACTGCAGGGAGAAGCCCAGGGCACTTCTAGCCAGTAACCAGACTATAACCACAGAGCACCTGTATTGGTCTGCAATCGTTTGTAGTATGCTGCATGACGGAGTTTTGCCTAGCCTGGGGTACATTGATGATGTTTCACTGGTCAGACACTACCATGTCCTGCAGAGAACCACAGAGAATGGATTCCCGCTGGAATCGTGTGGACCACGTGGATGGTTTGTAAAATACAGAATTGAAATTTGCCAATTTGCTATTGGATGGCGCGAAAGACATAACCGCACCCTTTCTGTGCTGCCTGGGACTCCTGGTTTCACCAGTGGGAGGAGACAGTGAGGATATTACGATTGGGTGTGAGACTGCAAATGATGTGCCTGATTTCCAGCCGGTGATAACTACACAAGTTAAACCTGTATTGGGTGTGGGCTGCAGTTTGATCCAAAATGGCGGTTCCCGCCAACCTGGGAGAGCGCATGGACTGTGTGATCTAAAATAGCGGTTCCAGGCAAGTCTGGATGGTGCATGTGCTGCGTGCAACCAGGCTGCAAGAAAATTGTTTGCAAAAATTTGCCCGTGTCTGCGCGAAAGTCAGAACTCCACCCCCGAGATTTGAGTGGCTCACAGCAGAGTCAACCTCTGATGCTGAGTGCCCCTCCTCTAATCTCCACCAGAGGGAGGAGCCACAGTGAGCACCCCTTTCTTTTGTGCCCATGTCTACATAAAGTGTGGTCAGGCGATAGGGACATTGCCTACTATTCACTGCCAGAAGGTTTCCTGGATTTACCCACTTGTGGGATCCCCAGCTTGATGTGCTTGGGCCCCGATTGTGCATTCCCAGAAGACCTTGTTTGGGGGACTATTTTCTATGTGAATGGAACAAGCCATCTTGTGTCTAGCCCTCTACTGCCTACGATTGGGGAGTACCAAGCCCCGACGACTGAGACAAGACCCGAGCCGGTTCCAGAGACAGCAACCCAAATGCTACCGGGTGAGGTGACCGAACCTGACAAGGCCAGATCAAGTCCTCTGATGTCAGCAAAGCCTGATGGCCTTCGCTCCATAGCCACTATCCGAAGTGAAGTACCAAGGTGCCTGTCCCCAAGGGGTGGAGCTTACTATATGCGGCCAGTGAAGCCATCAACAACTACCACGGGCCGGTGTGATGGCCCAGCGGTTATGCAATGCGAAGTGTGCCATGTTGATGCTACCCATGTGGAGGGCCCATGCGCCCTAACAGACGTTCCAGGGGGTCCGTGCACCACGGTTCCAGACTCAGTTCCAGAGCCGGAACCTCAGATGAAGGGTAAGGTGACTACCCAAGGAGAATGGGGATCGCTACCGCTGGTGGTGCAGGAGCGGGACCGCTTCATGCCAACTACCACCAGTGAATGCGAGAGGCCCTGATGTAGATCACCTGCGGAGATGTCCCTACCCCTATCCTCAGATTATGACAGTGCCAGATCTGCGGTGATGCTCCAACTGGTGGACCACTTCAACGAACCTGTGGACAAAGAGCCACCTACCTGCCAAGCAGAGCGGCCGAGTCCAGAGACCACTACACGGCAAGCGTTGGTGCACCCAGAACCAAGGAGAAGTTCCGCAGCCATGGCGGTGTCCAGTGCAGCAGAGGCCGTACCTGACAGCATTCTGGATGAACGGCCGACCATCGCGAGCCAGCAGAGCAGTGAGGAACCACCCCCTTGCTTCTGACAGGCCACGACGGAGGACTCCAGTGACGGATCCCTGCCCGGCACCTACTTCCACATGAAGGACAACGCCGAACTTCCGGTGCCAATCCCAGTGGATGACGTATTTCCGGTGTGGGACCGGGACCTGTCCTGAGATTCCGCGACGTCCCTAGATGTGACGTCGCTTCCTTGACTGGGGCGGTCCGGGACAATGCTGCAACCGCTCCGGTGAGTACGAGTACTGCTCTCTCCAGGTGAGAAATGGACAACTACATTTATCAGGTTATGGGCCGAAGTAAACGCTGGCCTGTCAAGGCCGCATCCAAGAAGTCAACATCCCCTGCGGTAGGCCATGGCCTAACTTAAGTCAAGGACTTTGCACCGGACACTGTTGCTTCCAATGCCTCAGTCCCTGGTCCCATTGCCACTGCTATTACCCCTGTCCCTTTCCCATCTGTTTTGGGTTTCCAATATAATCACCACGGATCACTGGGTGAACAGGGTTTCCCCAAGCCATTCACTGATTACCGGAACCGGGTGAGTTTGGTTCAGGACTCTGGGGTTACTACAAATGTTGTTCGTATTGTACCTGTTGCTCAGGTAAACCTTACATGGCCCCAGTTTCTGCAAGAGTGGCCTGAAATCACCAAAAGCCTTACTTTATTTTCATTATCCACGGGAGGGAGAAATTGAGTTTGAAATGGGTTCCACTGATAAGGAGAGGGAATTTAGTTCTGGTGAAGAGGAAAGTGATGAGGAAGAGAATTGGGATACTGATACTTCCATAGAAAATTGGGATCGTGAAGTATCTGATGAGAATTGGTATAATGAGACAGAAAGGATGAGTTATATCTCCAGGAAATGCCTTAAAGAACTGTACGAGCATGATCCTCTCAGACTACTAGCATCTATGTCTAAATTATGGTCTGACTGTGGGTGTCCAGTATGCCACCCAGAGTGTTATTGTACTTCCGCTCTTAACCCAGTGGACCATGCTGTGCGCAGGCCACCCTAAGAGGGTATACAGTACTTTGTAACATAACATCCTGAGGGTAGGATAGTTAAAGAACCTGACCTCAGGTGTCATTATTAGTGAAAGAGATTCTTCATATTGGGAGTTTTCCATGTTATGTTCAGTATCACAATCCCAAGGTGGTTGGGTATACTGTACATCTGTGTACATATGACAATGTTATTAACTATGTACCCTGTTAATGTCATTATGTATTTGTACTGGTTGCTCACCTGCAGGATGGTTCCTCAAATTTGGTTCCAAGTGGGGACAATAGGATTCCACCAGAGGGAGAGTGTAGCCCTGGCTGGTTTTGGGCTATCAGTCTACTCTCCTCCTGGCAGTAATCCCTGGTAAAGGCAGGTTTGCAGGAGTAAAAATGTGTTTCCCCACATCTCTGCAGCTCAGTGAGTCACAGAGAAGGCTGTGTAACAGGCCTTGTGTCCAATCAGGGGCAAGGGGCTGGTTCCTGCGGGATCTCTACTTAAGGGGTTGTACTTCCTTAAATTAATCAGTTGCCTATACCTTCAGAGAGACTAGTCTACCCTTTATCAGTTTTGCAGGGCTCTACCTACTTTGTGCCCACCCTTAGGGGAGTGGTGAGAGACTGTTCCCCTTACTCTATCAGGGAGTGAGGGTAGAGCTGGGACTGATCCTGGTGGCCTGTGGCTGGGAGTGAAGGTCCAGGGACATCCTGAGGGTGAAGGCCCTAATCTCCAGAATCCTGTGGTTGCTGTGTATGCAGTGCAGTGTACAGTGAGAATAAAGTGTTCGAGTTGTTCATTATACCTCCTTGCCTGAGACTGAAATCTATCATGGGGAGAGTGAAGAGTTCTCGCAGGGATTTCACACCGCATCCTTGGGGTCTGCACGAGATTGAGGCACTGTCACCATGAGTACAATTCAGTTATGCCCCAGAAGCCTGTTCTGACATCCTCAACCATCATGCGGGAAACTCAGGACAATTGTAAGCCAGCAGGTATGCACCACACTACTCCATGTAAGTATAATTTTCCCAGGACTAGACCCTATCAGTGATTGGGGGGGGGGGGGAAGAGTTACATAACATTCACGGGGAATATGACTTGAGAACTCTGCTCCGGAAAGGGAAAAATTGAATTCCTACTTACAGCAAGCAAGGTTCAAATAAGCATGGTAGATAGTTCTTTTCAAAGGGTAAATGTCCACATCAGCAGACTTGCTACTCGCTCTCCAGATAGCTGGTCCTGCCACCCCGTGTACCGCTCTCCGGGTAGTCCCCGATGATAACACTGCCTGTGCTGGGCTTCACCACTATGCCCACATGCATCCGCTCCGTGTACCAACTACTGACACTTCCCTAGTTGCGTGCGCACATGTGGAAGTGTATATCCCTCGCCGCTGCACTCCGAACTGCTCGTCCTGCTCTCCACAGATTCTGCAGCTTCTGCAGATGTCCAATTTCGGTAAATCTCACAACCCTATGTGTTTCGTGAAAGAGTTCACTTCCTCAGGGGCATGATAAGTGCATGGGTATGGCTGATATATATATACCCAAATCGTATAATTAGCAATCATTACATAATTAACCCACCACAGTAACAGACAACAATGAAACAACATTAACACTTAAAAAATAATATAGATATTATACACCTTAAAAAAACTCTCTAATACAATGTATATATTAATATTAAATCAATAAAATAACCCATAGACAGAAGAAAACGTTACCCTACCTCACCTGTTTAAGAAGGAATGGAATTAAGCTCAAAACAATTCTCTATTGTGTCCCAACCATAAACTAATTCAGAGCATAATTACATATACACAGTACATGCAATTGTACTAATGTTTTAGCAACCTTCTTAGATTTAACACTAATACTTTTTATATCTCTAGTGACGCCCCAAAAAATATATATCCTCAATTGTCCATCAAATTCACCTGTTAGTATCAGATCTGCGTTCATCTTTTTGGATTCACCAAACATACAAGGATTATTAGCTTGGGGGAGTGATGTAAATTTGACTTACCCATAACCCTATCCTACCAAAAAGGATCCTAAATCAAAATCGATGTTGAGCCCATCGGGAGATATAGTTTTTATTTCATATATCCAATAGGCTTCACACCTACTGATATGTTTTAATTTGTCCCCCTCTCCAAGTTCCCAAATGGGTCTCTATGGCTTGACATACCAAATCTTTTGGATCCCAAAAAATGATGCGGGACAGTACTGTATGTGATGAACTAAGTGAAATATACACACAGATGAGCGCTTAACTATTAAAACAAAATTGTGACTAAACTATATCTATAGTGAGGCTAAGAAGCAAATGTGCCATAACACCAGTGCTAATAATTCCTATCTAAATTGACATCTAGAACCAAAATATGACTAGATAATCACAGTGAATCTCTCCCTCATACAAATATCAGAGATGAAAAGATGGCAGCCTAAGGACAGAAAAAATCCTTCCAATGGGATCTATACAATAAATGGTGATAAAAGAGCTTACAGTCCTGGGCGCAGGTCCAGATATACAATATCAGTCCCAAATGAAAAACAGTCTTGTGGAGACGATGTGGTTGTGGGTTGTATGAGGGTTGTGACCCTTTGGAATCACAGGTGTGGGGGGGATGGTCCTCCATATCGATCCAAACTAGATTAAGAAGGGGAAAAAACACACACCATTGCGCAGCACAATAAATGGTCCTGGAGCACCCACTCCCGTTGCTGGCTACTTACAATATAGAGGTAGTCAGCATGCGTTGAAAGGTATCTTTACACAGGATGGTCTCTCCTCATGTGGTGGCAGTCTCTCCACTTGATACACCTCTGCACATCTCAGGAGAGAAAAGGGACAGACAAGAACACACAATTGTGCAGCACTGTGTAGCAAAGAAAAACCCTCACCAGATGCCAACTACTTACAGAATATAAGAGGTCAATGATCCCTTAATGGTGTCTTTACATCTGGTTGCAGCGAATCCAAGCTAAGGGATGTCAGTAATCCATGGGATATCTCTTGCCGCCACTTCCTCTGGGGGGTGGTCCACCAATGACAGCCATTGCGCTATGACCTCGCTATGACCTCGTAGTAAACAGTAATGGGAAACCATGTGCGGTACCAACAATACAATTTATTTAAAAAACACTATTAAAAACCCTAGGTAATGTACTCACATCTAAGGGTAATGACTGCGTGTGCTATTAAGTGCCGATGGCAGCATGGATCGGAGGGTAGGGAAGACAGGAAGGGGAAAAAAAACCCTCGGGTTTAGCGAGCGGGGATGGAACTGCTAGCCCTTCTGGGTCTGTGGTCGCAACTCCACATGCATAGTCCACCCGCAATGACATCACTCGCGCGCCGATCTCCTGTCGTCTAGTCCTCCTCCCAGCTGCAGGCCCACCATTCGCACGCAGACTTAGCTCCATCCTACGCATTTCGTGACAGTGATGTCACTTCTTCAGGAGTCCACTCTGTTAGTATCAGATCTGCGTTCATCTTTTTGGATTCACCAAACATACAAAGAACATACAACATCCCGACATACAAAAAATTATGTGGGACAGTATGTGTTGTAAGTCCCTTCCTAAATATGTTCATAGATACGTCTTTGATATGATCTCCCTGTGTGCCGCAGGGACATCGCAACAAGTATATCACAAATGTGGTATGAACAAAGGTGGTATTACTGTCGATATCCAAATTGATTTTATAAACTTTAGACGTAACATTAGTAAGCAAGTAGTACCATAATTGCAAATAAACTTAAGGTTCATATGATTAGTGTTTAAATAAGTAATAAATGTGTCAAGAAGTTTTAAACTCCCATTCCAAATAAATATAATGTCATCTATATAATGGCGCCAGAGCACCAGGTTTGCACCGAGGGGGCAGTTATTCCAGATGTTTTCATCCTCCCATTTGCTCATAAACAAATTGGCATAACTCGGTGCAAACCTGGGCCAGTGCTGCATATCTGAAGAAAATACTGTAAATCAAAACAAAAACAATTATGTGTAAGTATAAAATAAAAACTGTCCAGAGAAGACTTTTAAGAGCCGGTGCCAAAATAATGTACAATTCTAATGAGTGTAACACAGCCTGACACCCCAGTTTGTGGTCAATAACTTTATATAAGGAGGACACATCCCCAGTTACCCACACATACCCAGGGTGCCATTCCACTTCACATAAGATATGTAATACACGGGTGATATCACGTAGATGGGATTTTAGTCGCGTTACATGCGGCTGTAAATGAAAATCAATAAATTACGATAGGTTAGAAGAAAGTGATAGAATGCCCAATATTATTGGCCTGCCAGGGGGTTCTTGTAAATTTACAGTCAATGCTCAACCTAAAAGAAACTATTACAAAGAAGATCCAATGCCATCCAAACAATAAGAAAATAAAAACAAATCAAGAAGTAAACAGAAATAAATTAACAACGATCAATTAATCCAATCCAAAATAAATTCATCAATTTACAATTCAAACACCAAAATCAAGCCATTATTAAATAAATGAAAGCTCAAAGTGAACACCATCAGCCAAAATCTAACTACCAAAAAGAAGCCACTATTACAAAGCAAGCACCCCCTTTGAAATAAACTATTGAAAACACCACAAAAAAATACATTTTACTAATTAAAATTAAATTGCACCAACATTTCTAAACAAACAAGCAAAATACATTCAAAATACACATAAACAAGCATTTGCAAAAACAACCATGCTAGGCACAGTATTAAATGATACACACTGGCATAGTGTTAAATGATACACAGATTATTTGCATCATGTACCCACTGTGCCATTCAATTGTTTGATTGGCATTTGTTGTATATTTATTTTGCTATGTGTTGTATTTGATTTTGAGATGTGCTCTGTTTTATTTTGCTATGTGCTGTTTTATTTTGCTATGTGCTGTTTTATTTTGCTATGTGCTGTTTTATTTTGCTATGTGCTGTTTTATTTTGCTATGTGCTGTTTTATTTTGCTATGTGCTGTGTTTGATTTTTATATGTTAATTTGATTTTGCAGTGTGCTGTGTTGTATTTAGCTATGTTATGTTTTTATTTGGGCCTGTTTTTTGAATCCTTACCCATTTCTTTGTACATTGGTTAATCATGCCCAAT
Organism: Ascaphus truei; assembly: GCF_040206685.1. Lineage (NCBI taxonomy): Eukaryota > Metazoa > Chordata > Amphibia > Anura > Ascaphidae > Ascaphus > Ascaphus truei. Next base: position 307,223,316 of record NC_134485.1, on the reverse strand, counting down.
ATTATATGGGCATGATGTACCCATTGTACAAATGAATGGGTGAAGGATGGGGAAGTTGCCTGGGGTGGGTGGTTAGGCCTCCCAGGTGGGTAGCGGGACAGAGTGGGTTAACCCCTTAATTACTTTCATGGTTATTAACCACTAAGGTGATTAAGGAGCTAGGGGACCTTAGAATGTATTTCTTCTATGTATTTTTCTGGCAACAGAGGACAGGGACCTGCAGTATCCTGATGAGGATGCCCATCATAAAGCCAGGGGTAAGTGGAATGTTTTTTTAAACTTTATTTATGCTGGCTAATGTGTTTAATAATGGGCAAAATAATCTATTATCCATATCTGTACTGAATGTGTTTGGTGGTGGTGGTGGGGGGGTGTATTGATTTAAATGTAGGACATGTTTATTAATTACATACAGGATTGGTACCGCAAGGCAGCAGGGACCCATGTAGACCACCTGAAGATCCCCGGACGTAGGACCCCCAGACGCCAACGGGTACCACCTCTGGACCCACGGGGGACACCTGTGGGGATGAACCGGGGACCCCACAGCTATAGGGGCCCCAGAAACCCGTGGAACACCTGAGGGCCCCCTGACACCTGTGGGGATGACCCAGAGACCCCCAGACACCTGTGGTGACCACCCATGGACCCATTGGGGCCCGCAGGGACCCATGGGTACCACCTGGAGGCACATAGAGCCTAGCAGGGACCACCCGGAGCCCCCCAAACACTGTGGGCATCCCCCGGGGTGCACTGTGGTGCCTGAGGACACCCGTCGGGCCCACTGGGGACCCCCATCATCCTGGGGTATTAATCCTGTATGTAAAAAAATAAATCATGTTTTTATGTGAGGGCACAGGGGATGCGTGGGTTATGTATTGATGTTTATTAAATATGGTAATGATTTATTGAGGGCCTAAGAGGTGGGTAGTGGGTCTGTTGTGTGTATTGTTTTTATTGTGGGTAGCGGGGGTGGGCTTCAGAATTTAAGTCCCCCGATCACGTCACCGATACAGTTAAATGCATAGGAGATACTGGCACCCAATAACAGGGCCTGTATCTCGGGAAGTATGGGGTCCTAGGACCTGAAACCAACGCGGTTCTGCTCCGGAGACCCCCTGCACATCTACACTAGGAATAAAATGTAAATGTTCAAATATTTTTATTTCCGGCGAGATTATCGCTGAGGCGGATCTCTCTGCAGCAGATAGATCTCACAGGGGGGAGCCCTTCTAGGAGGGCAGGTCCTACTGCTGCCGGCAACTCTCCATGTTTGCAAATGTTGCTCTCACTGTTATTCGGCTTTTCTGCATACCGTGCGAGCAACTCGGCAAAAACATGGCGAGTTCAAAACCCTACCAATAATTTTTTCCGGCGCTTACTGCATGAGGCCTATACTGTCAAGGTCCAGTTACATAACCATAGTTTGGAGACAACAATATGCACCAAGCACATGTGCTACTACAGTAGTTAACAAGCATTAAGCCATTAATTTAGCTACCCTGGAACCATATATTAAACAACCTACTCCTCTACTAAGGGACTTGAAAAAATTAAAGTAAATAAGGCACCTTGCCCCGATGGCATACATCCAAGAGTTCTCAAGGAGTTAAGCTCAGTAATAGCCAAACCATTGTATTTAATGTTCAAGGACTCAATTTCCACAGGCTCAGTACCACAAGATTGGCACAAAGCAGGTGTGGTGCCTATATTTAAAAAGGGAGATAGATCATGAATTACAGACCTGTAAGCCTAACTTCAATAGTGGGGAAACTACTTGAAGGTTTAATACAGTATAATATTCAGGAATACCTAATGGAAAACAAAATTATTAGTAATAGTCAGCATGGATTTATGAAGGATAGATCATGCCAAACTAACCTTATTTGTTTCTTTGAAGAGGTAAGTAGGAATTTAGACCAGGGTAATGCCGTTGATGTTGTCTACTTAGATTTTGCAAAGGCTTTTGATACGGTTTCACACGAGGTTGGTGTACAAAATAAAGAAAATTGGACTCAGTAATAATATATGCACCTGGATTGTCGTAAAACTTTTTCAGGTTGGGCTAAAGTCGTGTGTGGAGTACCTCAGGGATCGGTACTGGGACCCCTGCTTTTTAACTTGTTTATTAATGACCTTGAGGTTGGCATCGAGAGCAAATAATAAAATCAGAGCAGGACGTAATTTCTCTTCAGAAGGTCTTGGAGAGACTGGAAACGGGGTCAGGTAAATGGCAGATGAGGTTTAATACAGATAAATGTAAGGTTATGCATTTGGGATGCAAGAATAAAAAGGTGACTTACAAATTACAGTAAATGGGGATCAATTGGGGAAATCCTTGATGGAGAAGGATTTAGGAATGCTTGTAGAAAGCAGACTTAGCAATAGTGCCCAAAGTCATGCAGTAGCTGCAAAGGCAAACAAGATCTTATCTTGCATCAAACGGACAATGGATGGAAGGGAAGTAAACATAATTATGCCCCTTTACAAAGCATTAGTAAGACCACACCTTGAATATGGAGTACAATTTTGGACACCAATCCTAAGAAAATACATTATGGAACTAGAGAGAGTGCAGAGAAGAGTCACCAAATTAATAAAGGGGATGGACAATCTAACTTATGAGGAGAGGCTAGCTAAATTAGATTTATTTACATTTGAAAAGAGGCGTCTAAGAGGGGATATGATAAATATATACATATATATTCGGGGACAATACAAGGAGCTTTCAAAATAACTTTTCATCCCACGGGCAGTACAAAGGACTCTGGGCCATCCCTTAAGGTTGGATGAAAGGAGATTTCACCAGCAACAAAGGAAAGAGTTCTTTACAGTAAGGGCAGTTCAAATGTGGAATTCATTACCCATGGAGACTGTGATGGCAGATACAATAGATTTGTTCAAAAAAAGGTTGGACATCTTTTTAGAAAGGAAATGTATACAGGGATATACCAAATAAGTATACATAGGAAGGATGTTGATCCAGGGATTAATTCGATTGCCAATTCTTGGAGTCAGGAAGGAATTTATTTTTCCCCATATGAGATATCATTGGATGATATGACTCTGGGTTTTTTTGTTTGCGTTCCTCTGGATCAATAAGTAAGTATAGATATAGGATAAATTATCTGTTGTCTAAATTTAGCATAGGTTGAACTTGATGGACGTACATCTTTTTTTCAACCTCATCTACTATGTAACTATGTAACTATGTAATTATGAAGGATTGGAAGGCTGCCCTTCCCAACATATTCAAAGGGGCAATACAGAATATTTCACCTCACCCTATACGGTTTGACATTGGTCAAGCACTTTGTTGTATGTACCCGATACACCGGTGAAAGCCATGGCCCATGTGAACACCGCGGCTGTGTAAGAAGAGTCTACTCAGTTCCAGTTCAACTTTGGAGAATCACCCCTGTCCGCAGACTGGAGAGAGCGGCTAAGCGGCATATTTATGGAACGTCGGAAAGTCTTCTCCACCAGTGAGATGTATGTGGGCTATAGAAAGAACGCACAGCACATGATCCGACTGAATAACACCACGCCATTCCGGGAGCGCTCCAGACACATCGCTCCTCGAGATATGGAATATGTGAGGAAAGTCCTGAATGAAATGGAGATGGAAGGCATTGTAACGGAGTCCTGTAGCCCTTGTGAGAGTGAAACAAAAACACAGCGCACAACGCAAATAGTGAAGTATGAAAAATATATATGTACTAAAAATATTTAAGGTTCTGCGTACATCAATGTAAAATAAAACAGACAATATGTGGGTATGGTAGGGTTGCCGCACGCTGGAACTAGTGAACCGCAGATCGAATCTTCAGCAGAAACACCAGTGGCACATAAGCAGCCGAAGACGTCCATTGGGGCACCGTCCATAGACCTCTGTGTGATCCCGCAATGATCAGGGCAACACCATGGGTAGGAGCCGATGTCAGGTTCCCACAATAAAGTCCAGGAAACTCGTCGTGTCTCACACACCGCTCCACGCACTTCTGGTCCCGTGACTCGGGCGCACCGGTCGCCCGCTGATGACGTAGCGGGCACTTTTTCTTCCTCTCTGAGGCTTGATGGTAGTCCGACAAATACAAAGCGGGGCAATAGGACCGCAGACACAAAGGGAGAGGCACAGTGTACCATTCAAGGCAGATGTTACTAATAACAGTTATGTGGCATATATCCAATGCGTTTCATGCTACTTCTTCAGGGTTGGTAAAGTACAGTATTAGGCAAACACTGAGAGTATATACCCATCATTCCACGATGATTGGTTAGGTTCTCAAATTACCTAGCCAATCACCACACTTGCAGGAAAATGCCAGAGAGCTGTAAGCATAATAAGCATTCAAATAACCAACAAAAATAAACTATTAAAAGATATACACATAATAAAAAATGAATGAATAAAAATTATATGAGGAAGACGAATGCTCAAAGAAAAAAACACCATATTAGAGATACAAACAGGACATGGCTAATGCATAATAAATTGACCGAATTCTCTATTAGCCTATCAACAGGAGACAAATGAGTGCTCAGGGATAATGATATTAGTAGAGGGACCAGATGTCTATATCCTCATTTAACCCTTTTGGTGACAGGGAGTCGAGTTTATAATTCCAGAATGTCTCCTGATAGGAGAGACTCTTGATTCTGTCACCCCCTCTCCTCTCCCTAGGGATAATCTTGATTCCCTTAAACATCAACGTAGAAGGATCTTTGTTATGATGTGACGCGAAATGGCACGATAAACTATGTTTCTCATACCCACTCTTAATGTTTCTGATGTGCTCCTAAATACGCACCTTCAAACATCTTTTAGTGCGGCCTACATATTGAAAACCGCATGCACAATTAATCAGATACGCTAAGTGGGTAGAGTTACAATTAATAAAAATATCAGCTTAATATGAAATTTTGGCTCAATGACAAACCCCTTGGTAACTTCCCTTGTGGGAAATGTTCAGTGTGCAAATATTTGCACACTGAAAGAAAAACATTTAAGTCTTATGCTACCGGTGAGAGATTTGCCGTTGATGTTTTTATTAATTGTAACTCTACCCACTTAGTGTATATGATTAATTGTGTGTGCCCTTTTCAATATGTAGGCCGCACTAAAAGATGTTTGAAGGTGCGTATTCAGGAGCACATCAGAAACATTAAGAGTGGGTATGAGAAACATAGTTTATCGCGCCATTTCGCGTCCACAGTATATGCTAGAGTGTATACAAACTCAAACCGTCCTTTAAGTGGGATTATCAGGCTTCTGTCCTCTCTCTCTCAGCCACCTTTGAATCTGAGAGAGAGAGAGAGAGAGGACAGAAGCCTGATAATCTCACTTAAAGGACGGTTTGAGTTTGTATACACTCTTGCATATACTATGGACTTTTGACCAGGGCTTGATTCTGAGCTAATTCTTATTTGACTACTTTGTATCTTGTAGGGGTGGATAGGGTTAAGGGAAGTACCTTGTGGTTCCGTTGGACCCAAGGGAACGGGCCTGAGGAAAGGGTTGTTACCCTGAAACTTTGCCCCTCTTACCCTCCCCCATTGTCTTATTCTATGTTTATTTGTTTGCAGTTTTTCCTTTAATGTTTTTCCCCCTCTCCCCTTCCCTGTGTCTCTCCCCCCTACTCTTGTGCTTTTTAAGATCCATATATTCTGCATTTATAGTCGTGTAGCATTTCCATATTTGTGTGATACCTATTGTTCTATTATTACCGCTATTACATTTTTGGCATATTCCGTGACTCTTTCGTTTTCACTATTAATCAGTGTGTGCTGGAGCCCTTGTTTTGGTTGTTACTGTTATTGTTTATTACCTCCTAGTTAATACTGTTCCCCATACTCTGTGTGTGTATTACTGTGCATATTGTCTTGGGAGGGGATATCCTACTACACTGCCGACACGTTTAAATCGAGCAGGGCTAGTTCCGCAAGCCGGGGGATGCCCCGGCTTTCTAGCCCCACTCCCTCGGCGTGCCGCGCGTCACCGATGCGCGGTCACGCGTCATCGGGTGTCAGCGCCCCCTGCACGTGCGTCCAGGGCTCCCCGAGGCGGCAGGGGGTTCCGGGGGACCCGGCGGACCCGGCAGCGGTAGGGAGAGCGCCCCGATCGGAGGGCGCTCTTCCGCTGCTTCGGCGCGCGCCCGGCACCCTCCGGCGCGCGCCAGGTTACTGCTGCGGCAGAGAACGGGCAAATGCTCGAATAAACTCTGCCGCAGCAGTATGTGAGGCTCCTAACCAGGTGGAGGCACTGTTTAGTAGATATATATAGGCACACCCCAAGCTCCCAGTGGTAGAGGATCAGGCCTCCTGGTTGCCGCGCAGGTATTAGCAGCACACATAGTTGCTCTGACACAGGGGAAAGGGGGCTACATACGTGAGGGAGTAGTGGCCACTATTTTTGTAGTGGGTGCTCCTATCGCATACCAGTGAGGTGCGACTTGGGAGATTTGACTGAATGAAGATTTGTTATTACAACATACAGTATTATACAGATGAAGATTTGAGATAGTTCTGTACCTTTCATCCACACATTATTTTTAATCTTTTATGAAGAAGAAAAAAAATGAATGGTTTACAATATAAAGGAGACTCTCATATATATTGTATGATGACACTATAATGTGTTTTTCAGGTCAATCTTTTTATGACTTACAGATATAACAGCTGTTCTTCCTTAAGCACTAGATTTTGCTTTTTTGTATACATTCATAATTAATCAATTATACATAGCTCATTGGTAATGAGACAATTAACAGGTATATATAATATGAAACAATAGATTATGTACCCAATTACTTTCCTTTTTAGTGAATCATTTAGAATCAGAAGAAAGTGTGGTGAGGTTCAATGAAAGGTTAAGCCTCCAGAATTAAATAGGGCAATTGTAACTAGTCAATTGATATTAATTACTGTTTAAGCTTGATTCATTTTCATTTGTAAATATCTCTGTATATTTCAGAAAATAAATTGAGAACATATACATTGGTAATTGTAAGTTAAAAATAAAAGCTAATTCAAGCAGTACCACCCTCACTTAATTCAATGTAAAATATTTGCTAATTGTATGTGTCACACAAAATATACTATATAAATAATTAGTCTAGACAAAGCTTCACTGCTAATTTTTGGGGCACAAGTTTATTGCTACATCTCCATAACAAGGAAAATCTGTGGTCCCATGACTTACAGGGGCTCCCCTGTTCCAGAATTATTTGCGTCATCCTCACTGTGGTGGGAAATTGAAAGCCGCAATATCATCAGGACATGATATCGCAGATGATGGGTGACAAATTGTTGAACATTTTGCCATATTTGTAGATTTTTTGTGCTCTTTCCACTCCGGATAAGGTAACAAAAAACATTTTTTAGGCTAAAACGAATTTGAGGTGGGAATATGCTTTTGTAACTTTAAATCTAGTTCTTTTTTTATATACAAAACACTAAAATAATAAACTCTAATAGGTTGTTTAGAAATGTGCAAATATAAAGATGTAACTGCATCATTTATAGTAGATAGTGTGAAACAAAAGAGGCTAAGTGATTGCTATGCACAGACCCTGGTCCCTGCCATCCTTATCGATAGCCCCTTGCATCACATTTAAAGATGTATGCTTTATTCCTGTGTGAAACTGTATTCAAAAGTATTACAATGTGCCTGTGTAAACAATAAAGCAGAATCAGTGTCAATGGAGGCAAGCCCTCTCTTCCTGATTGGTCCGGGAGCTGAATCAACACTCTGATTGGTTGCCAGACTCTCTACCATGCTTTCTTATGGCAGAGAGTAAAATATAAAAAAATAGGGTCTCAATCACTGTTGGAGGATCGGAGAGTCCTTGGAAGCGGGAAATTTTAACTTGCTTTGTTCTACGGGTCTGTACTGTAGCTTTGCCAGCAAACCTTTAAATAATAATAACCAAACCGTCTCTTGAAAAGTCCCAAAAGTGTCCTTGAACAAACAGGCAGTGAAGGGGTCAACGAACGGCTCACACCAAATAATAGTGCAATATGTAAAAAAGAGAAGAAAACAAACAGATAATGGTGCAGTACGCCAAAAAAGTTGACATTAAAACATTAAAAACTCACACATGACAAACATAACACACCAAATGATAGTGCAATATGTAAAAAAGAGAAGAAAACAAACAGATAATGGTGCAGTACGCCAAAAAAGTTGACATTAAAACATTAAAAACTCACACATGACAAACATAACACACCAAATGATAGTGCAAAATGTAAAAAAGAGAAGAAAACAAACAGATAATGGTGCAGTACGCCAAAAAAGTTGACATTAAAACATTAAAAACTCACACGTGACAAACATAACACACAATGACAGACAGACACTAGCAAGGCTATAATCCTAACAAAAAGCTATTTATTAACATTGAAATACTGGGTCCGGAGGATACAGCACTTATGTCCAGAGGGGTAAAATTGAAACCCTACTTACAGGACAGTAGATGGTAAAAGCAGTGAAGCTGAAGATCGCTCAGGTGCTCCTCTCTGATGATAACTGGAGCTCCTTTAGGGATTGCCTCGTGTGGGGGATGGATGTTGGGTCGCACGAAAACCGGAACTTCCGGGTGGATGTGACGTCACACGCCGCGGTGTTACCGAAATCACTGCTCCTCTTCCTCTCCTTTCCCCCCACAGCCTGCACAACTGCTGCCAATATCCTCCACAACCAAACAGACAGCTCTAAAACAGAATAATCTCCCAACGACGTTTCATGCACATGCGGCACTTCCTCAGGGGGTGTGACTTGCCCTGACAACCAGCAGTTTATATGCACTGCATGGGTGGTTCTAATTGACTAATTGGATGACACAGTGTTAGTTTAACCCATCAATTGCCATGGTCAGAGCTAGACAACATCAAAGCTTGCTGAACATACATTACATAACATTAAACAGCACATAAAAACATTAAAACATTTAAAATTGAATCTTAAAATAATAAATAGTGGGGCTGACAGAAAATGAACATAATATATCATATTATAAAAAGGCTTTTAATTCGAAGTCTATGTTCAGCCCTCTAGGGGATAGTGTTTTTAGTTCGTAAATCCAGTATGCTTCACGCATACTTGCCTGTCTTAATCTACTCCCACCTCTTAGACTGGGCTGAACCACTTCAATGGCCTGGCAGCGCAAACCTTTAGGATTTTTATTATGGCACAAAAGAAAATGATGGGAGACACTATGTGTGACCAATCCTTTCTTGATGTTATAAACATGCTCATAGATGTGTCTCTGGAAGGTTCTCCCAGTTCTGCCAATATACTGCAAGCCACAAGGGCATTGAAGCAAGTATATTACAAAGGTGGAATGGCAATTAATAAATGTCTTAATGGGATAGCTTCCAGAGGTTACATTAGATGTAAAATGTTTAGCATTCATACTGTAAGAGCAAGCCACACATTTCGCACAAGTGAAAAATCCTTTTGGACCCCCTATCTGTTTCTGTTGCTTAACTGGACAACTTGGGGCTAATTTAGATTTTAAATTATTAGCCTTAGAGAATATAATTTGGGGTTTTTCTGGGAGAATGTCCACCAATATATCATCTTTTAACAAGATGGGCCAATATTTGTTTATAATCTGTTGTATTTTAGGGGCCATCTCGTTATACTGGGTAATAAAAGCAACTTTATTATTACTTTTTTCTGTTGTGTCTTTTTTCTTATTATTATATTTGAGTAAAGTATCTCTTTCTATTTTAGTAACTTGTTCAAATGCCTCATCTAAGAGACTCTCTGGATACTTTCTCTCAAGAAATTTACTTTTTAGGTCTTTTGCCTGCATTTTAAAAGTCTCATCCTCAGAGCAGTTGCGCTTAAGGCGCACTAACAGGCCCTTAGGGATATTACGCAGCCATTGTGGGTTGTGCTGACTATCTGCACGTACATAATTATTAGCTTGTATTGGCTTGAAAAAAGTCCTGGTGTGAAGTGTATTCTGATTAATATAAATGTGTAAATCTAAAAAATCAATGTGCTCAGTGCTGTGATTGCAAGTAAATTTAAGGTTGTGATGATTACAATTTAAATAAGTGCAAAAGGCATCCAGTGAGGCTTGACTGCCTGACCAAACAAAAAACACATCATCAATGTAGCGCCGCCAGAGCACCAGGCCCGTCCCTAGAGGACAGTTGTTCCAAATAAATTCCTCCTCCCAACTGTCCATAAACAGATTGGCATAACTAGGAGCAATCCTCGTGCCCATAGTGGTGCCTCATTTCTGAATGTAATAACGTGAATTAAAGGTGAAATAATTGTGAGTCAAAATAAACCAAATACTATCCACCAAAAAACTCCTTTTAATTGAAGAATAATTATTTCTATTTTCCAATATACGAGACACGGCTTGGCAGCCTAGTTTGTGATCAATCACAGTATATAAAGATGTAACGTCAGCCGTAGCCAATATATAACCAGGCTGCCATTCCAGATCTTTCAAAATTTGTAATATATGTGTTGTGTCTCGCAAATAGGATTTAACACCAGTGACTATAGGTTGTAAGTGATGATCAATAAATTGGGAAAGATTAGAAGTGAGTGAAGAAATACCAGAAATAATAGGTTTACCAGGGGGTGAAGTAAGACTTTTGTGAATTTTAGGTATAAAATAAAACAAAGGAGTGCGAGGAAACTGAATAGACAAGAAGTCAAACTCATCCTGACATTTAGCCCCACTATTCAAGCCAGTAGTCAGCAGATCCCCTAATTCTGCCTGAAAATGCACCACAGGGTCACCTGCAAGGGGGAGGTGTGTGGTCCTGTCTCCCAATAGTCTCATGGACTCTTGAATATAATAGTCCTTGTCCATGACCACAATGCCTCCACCCTTATCTGCAGACTTGATGACAATAGAAGCATTACTTTCCAAACTCTGAACAGCCTCTTTCTCTTGAACATTAAAATTATCATGCCTAATTTTATATGTTCGACACGAATTTTCCAGATCCATATTAACCATCTCCACAAAGGAACTTACCAGATGTCCCTGTGAAAATTTAGGGTAAAAGGTTGATGGTTTCCTGAAGTTCCTATGTGGAGGATGTTCTATACTATGAACCTCTCTAGCTGGATCTGTTTGGTTTGATATGGCATCCCTTGCAAAATATTTCTTTAGGGCTAATTTGCAGGCAAATTTATGGACATCTATGAATAGATTAAAACTGTTAGGCCCGCAGAACGGAGCAAATGTTAGACCCTTACTCAATACCTTTTTTTCAATATTTGTCAGTGAATACTGGCTAATATTGAATATATTCGGAAATTCTTTCTTTTTCTTTATTCGATTTCTACTAACACCTCCTCTTCTCCCTCTGACCCTGTCTTTCTTTTCTTGTAGTTGGGAGGAGGTCGGGGTTCTAATGGTAGTTTTACTATTTCCACTTCTGGGAATATGTGTTCTCTCTCCTTCCTCCATTCTAAAAAAGAAAAATTGGGTTTAATAGCCGGTGTGGGGAGTGGAGTGTAGGAAATGCTCTCTGCATTGCTCTCGGACCCTATGTCGGACAGCAACGTGTATCTGTTGCTGACCGCAATGGGCACCGACTGAGATAATACCAATGCATCATAGCGTTCCTTTGCTCTCTTTTGTTGCAAATAGATATTCTTGTCATGCAAAGGTAATTTAGCAGGTGCTAATGGTGTAGGAGCCAATATATTGCTATTGGGTTTCTTTGGGCCAGTCCTCATTTCTTTATGTATAAATTTGCTCCTAACAGCTCTAGAGTCCTTAATTCCTGCTGGTGGAATGGAATTCTTTGTTCTACTGTTTTTGTATTACTTTCATTAGATTTTTTAGCCCAATCTCTTTGACAGCCCGTATCATAGTCCTGTTTATCTCTAAAAAACTTTTGTTGTTTAGTTTGAACTATTTCAAGTTCTGCCTGATCCAACCTTTTTTTAATAGTTGGTTTTAATAAAAGTAGATCGTTGTTATCCTTATACTGATCTAGCTGGATTTTCATCTCTAAAATCTGATCATCCAATTCGGTCAGGGTCTTTCTTCGCTGATGTACCAATAGTTTCATGAGAGCAAATGAGCACTGATCAAGTATCTAATTCCACTCTTTCATGAAAGTATCATTATGTGCATCTGCAGTGGGTTTTTTGCAAACTCTAAGGCCCCTTGGAATGCGGTGGTTCTCTAAATACTTGCTCAGTGTGGTAGCCTCCCACCATTGTTTGCTTTCTAGCATAAGGGTTTTCTCAACCGAGCAAGTATTGGATGAAAATCCTCTGCCGCATTTTCAACAAATTGAACAGAATTGGGATCACTAAAAATATGGTCAACATTGACATTTCTACGAGATCTCAGATGAAATAAAGAACTCATAGCAAATTAGTATCTTGGCATACAAATAAAAAACAATAATATGTGAAGCAGCTAACACCAAATTGTACAAAACACAAACTAACGAAAAAAAGACGGTGCAAAACAGCGCTAAAAAATAATATAAATGATAACAATACTTGAAATAAATATTGCAGGCAGCCTGGCATATACTGACTGTACAGTCAGAAAATGAACCACAGAGAAAAGAAAGAATTGCCGGCACCAAATCATTACTTTAAATAATAATAACCAAACCATCTCTTGAAAAGTCCCAAAAGTGTCCTTGATCAAACAGGCAGTGAAGGGGTAAACGAACGGCTCACACCAAATAATAGTGCAGTATGTAAAAAAGAGAAGAAAACAAACAGATAATGGTGCAGTACGCCAAAAAAGTTGACATTAAAAACTCACACATGACAAACATAACACACCAAATGGTAGTGCAATATGTAAAAAAGAGAAGAAAACAAACAGATAATGGTGCAGTACGCCAAAAAAGTTGACATTAAAACATTAAAAATTCACACGTGACAAACATAACACACAATGACAGGCAGACACTAGCAAGGCTATAATCCTAACAAAAAGCTATTTATTAACATTGAAATACTGGGTCCGGAGGATACAGCACTTATGTCCAGAGGGGTAAAATTGAAACCCTACTTACAGGACAGTAGATGGTAAAAGCAGTGAAGCTGAAGATCGCTCAGGTGCTCCTCTCTGATGATAACTGGAGCTCCTTTAGGGATTGCCTCGTGTGGGGGATGGGTGTTGGGTCGCACGAAAACCGGAACTTCCGGGTGGATGTGATGTCACACGCCGCGGTGTTACCGAAATCACTGCTCCTCTTCCTCTCCTTTCCCCCCACAGCCTGCACAACTGCTGCCAATATCCTCCACAACCAAACAGACAGCTCTAAAAACAGAATAATCTCCCAACGACGTTTCATGCACATACGTGCACTTCCTCAGGGGGTTTGACTTGCCCTGACAACCAGCAGTTTATATGCACTGCATGGGTGGTTCTAATTGGCTAATTAGATGACACAGTGTTAGTTTAACCCATCAATTGCCATGGTCAGAGCTAGACAACATCAAAGCTTGCTGAACATACATTAAACAACATTAAACAGCACATAAAAACATTAAAACATTTAAAATTGAATCTTAAAATAATAAATAGTGGGGCTGACAGAAAATGAACATAATATATCATATTATAAAAAGTCTTTTAATTCGAAGTTTATCAGCCCTCTAGGGGATAGTGTTTTTAGTTCGTAAATCTTTTAATTCGAAGTCTATGTTCAGCCCTCTAGGGGATAAAAAGGTTGGATTAGGCAGAACTTGAAATAGTTCAAACTAAACAACAAAAGTTTTTTAGCGATAAACAGGACTATGATACGGGCTGTCAAAGAGATTGGGCTAAAAAATCTAAAGAAAGTAATACAAAAACAGTAGAACAAAAGAATTCCATTCCACCAGCAGGAATTAAGGACTCTAGAGCTGTTAGGAGCAAATTTATACATAAAGAAATGAGGACTGGCCCAAAGAAACCCAATAGCAATATATTGGCTCCTACACTATTAGCACCTGCTAAATTACCTTTGCATGACAAGAATCTCTATTTGCAACAAAAGAGAGCAAAGGAACGCTATGATGCATTGGTATTATCTCAGTCGGTGCCCATTGCGGTCAGCAACAGATACACGTTGCTGTCCGACATAGGGTCCGAGAGAGATGCAGAGAGCATTTCCTACACTCCACTCCCCACACCGGCTATTAAACCCAATTTTTCTTTTTTAGAATAGCGGAAGGAGAGAGAACACATATTCCCAGAAGTGGAAATAGTAAAACTACCATTAGAACCCCGACCTCCTCCCAACTACAAGAAAAGAAAGACAGGGTCAGAGGGAGAAGAGGAGGTGTTAGTAGAAATCGAATAAAGAAAAAGAAAGAATTTCCGAATATATTCAATATTAGCCAGTATTCACTGACAAATATTGAAAAAAAAGGTATTGAGTAAGGGTCTAACATTTGCTCCGGTCTGCGGGCCTAACAGTTTTAATCTATTCATAAATGTCCATATATTTGCCCGCAAATTAGCCCTAAAGAAATATTTTGCAAGGGATGCCATATCAAACCAAACAGATCCACCTAGAGAGGTTCGTAGTATAGAAAATCCTCCACATAAGAACTTCAGGAAACCATCAACCTTTTACCCTAAATTTTCACAGGGACATCTGGTAAGTTCCTTTGTGGAGATGGTTAATATGGATCTGGAGAATTCGTGTCGAACATATAAAATTACTTGTGTAAACAGTTGAACAAAAAGGCGCAAACAGCTTAATAAGGAGTGAATAAATAATAATAGTATAAATGATAAAATTAAATAAATGTGATGACCAAGAAACCCCCCATCTCAAACCTCACAGGTGGGACCTGTTTCACGGGTTCCAAAGTTTAGAAGTATCTCAGAACATCCAGGGGGGGCATATAATGGGTTGAGAAAACAAAACAAGATACACAAATATAAGTGCAGACGTAATAAAATCAGTGAATAAATATGGCAGTGTCTTGGCTCATATAGCTGTTCTACTCACAGGACTAAAGTGTATATATAAGCAGTTGGCAAATAGGGTTGCCACCCTTGATGGTATAAAGGCACCGGACCCCCTATCGATACTCCGTCAGCATACAGTATACCGCATGTATAAAGAGAGAGAAAACTACATAGTGCGATCAATAATATAAACTTTATAAAAAATGAATGGGTAAAAAATGCGCACTTACAATGTGCTAATATAATAAAAGCATTGGTCACAAATTGTGAGTAGGAGATGTCCCGAGCAGCTCACCGCCTCCCTGGGTCATCAGGCTGAATGCCACGGCACTGTATCCACGATCGGAGCCTCCCTCTGTGCGCCCGTCTGATCCTCTGACGTCACGGCTGCAGGTTTGGTTCAGCTACGGGTCGCCTCCAAGACCAAAATAGGTCTGCTGGTATCCTCTACGCGTTTCGCCCAGCTACCAGGAACTGTTCTCGGCTTCGTCAGGAGTATAATGAATAGCATGCTAGTGGCTGTTTAAATACCCTTTGGGAATGCTAATTTAGCTAAAACATTCAATAAATCAATTAAGATTGCACCTGGAGTTGGAGTTGAACATGGTTGGAAGTTATACTACTTGTTGTCATTGGAGACTTAATAACGTGGGATAACATTGTTATGGACACAGTATGTTCGTACATTACGACAGATATCATACATATATCACAACTTTACCCTTAATGGGTATTATGAAATGTCATTCTATATTTCACTTGCTAATATATGTGATTGTCAGATTTAATATATTTACTGGGATCTCAATCGCTTCAATAAGAGATGGGAAGGGGAGGAATCTTCCTATATGAGACTCACTATGTATTGCAACATTAAGTGGTGATGAATAAATATATAATGGGATGATAGTATTAGCTGGTCAGTATGTTAAATCTAATCTATAAACAAGGGAGGGCAAGGATCTCTATTAAGGTATTAGATGTAAACAATGTCCGAAAAAGAGACTGATGAGGTACATAAGAGAGAAAAGGGGGGGGAATACGAGCACTGCAAAAATGACACTCTGGCTAGGGCATGTGCAAAAACGTGAAAAAAGGCTTTATTGTGGCTTAGCACGCCATTAAAATTACATGTCCACCGTCCTCTGACGCGTTTCGTTCCCAACGGAACTTTATCAAAGAGTATTCCTTGTGTCTGCCAGACTCCTCATTTATAGCCCTAATTACTTAATTGAAGCAGGTGGAGGGTGTTGCCCTTGTATGGCATCACCTGTTAAGTCACTGCACTATTGTAGTCCCATAGCTTATGTATTTGTTACCTTATATATGTAGTGATGTGTAATTACAGCACTCAGGGGGTTAAGAAATACTAAAGAGGCATAACTATAAGTCCTCAAATTCATCTTGGTTCTAACTACAAGTTGCTGTGGCAGTATATAAGCAACTATGATGGTACCTACACAGGCATATAATGTTGGAGTCTGGTTTCTACAGGAATATGATACAAGGAGAATACATGAGTTTAAAACAATATAGGATACTTACAAAGAATCCATTATAAAAGACTTTCCCTTAACAGAGAAAGACACCTATTAAAATAAAATAAAATCATCAAGACTGTTAATTGAGACAGAATAAAGATATTTTAAGCACATATAAACATAAGTAAAAAACAAAGAAAAAAGACATATTATAGCAAAATAAACATAGACATGAAAAAAATGAAAAAAATAATAATAAGAAAAATTATTAAAAACCATTATGGACAACAGACCCTACTACATTATTATAGCTTATTACAGATAATAATGCTCTTATCAGAGACTGTAGAGTGGAGATTTGTTATGTTATTATTTTAGAGGTGAGGAGCTACATTTAATTGCATGTAGGGGTTATAGAAGAATACCTCTTACATAACCTGAAGCTATATGATTCTACTTTTATATTTTTTACCATATGACAATAAACATAACTATAATGTCGCTGACATTCACAATTAGTCGCGCAAACCAATTATCGATACATTTTTGCTTATATAATACCCTCTTAAATGCATAAGGAATAGTGTATACCATGTCATACTTCTAATTCCTATTGAGGTTATATTTATAATTATTAATATCTAGTTTTGTTCTTATCGGTTCCTCACTCTCAACTCTTTCCACCCTTAACTGTCATTTACAGGAAATGGACCAGTTCCCAGTCTACATTTAATCCAGAGGGGTGGAGACTATTCATACAGTAGATCCACATCATTTCTCTTTTATTCAACTGTTTTAGTCTGTCCCCTCCCCTCTTTGCCACTGGTACGTGTTCCAGGCCGGAAAAAGAGAACCCCTCAAGTCCACCCTTAGGGCACATATTAAAGTGTCTTGGAACGGGGTGCAACGTGTCATTTTTCTTTATAAGCCGCACGTGCTCTTGGATTCTGAGCTTTAAAGCTCTTGTTGTGCGTCCGATATAAATCATGTTGCACCTACACGTAATCATATACACCACGTAGCTGGTATTGCAGTTGATAAATGTCTGTATTTTTTTGGTTCCCTTCGGTTTAATACATTTAATCTCTTTCAATGCATTTGAATATTGGCAGATATTACACCGGCTGCATTTGTAGAAACCTTTAGGTATGTTTCGTATGCCATCGGAAACCTTTGATGAAAACAGACTCGGTGATAGATACGCTGCCACAGATTTAGCTTTGCGGAAGACTAGTTTTGGCCCTTTCTCAGTGATTGATTTAAGATCTTGGTCTAGTTTAAGCGTGTCCCAGTGTTTCTCCACTATTGATCTAATAATGTGTGATTGTTTACTCTGCTGAGTAATGAAGAGTGGTAATGGTGTACCACCCTCCTTTCCCCACTGATTCCTTCTGCCAGCATTTGTGGAGAGTAGATCCTCTCTCTTCATGGTCTTAACCAGAGCTAGAGTGTCTAAAAGCTCTTTTTCTTTGTATCCTCTCTCCACAAATCTTGCAACAAGTTTTTTTGACTGTACTTCAAAATTCTCTTCCGTGGAGCACAATCTTTTTAAGCGCATTAATTGTCCCTTGGGTATGCCCCTCTTTAGTGGTGCAGCATGATTGCTGCTTGCCATCAGATAAGTGTTCCTCGAATTGGGCTTCCTGTACACATCGGTCTGAATCTCTCCCTCCATATCTATATAAATCATAAGGTCTAAATAACAAATGTGGTGAATACTGTGATCATATGTGAAGTGTAAATTATAATCATTAATATTTAAAGACTGGATAAAAGTATCCAGAGCATGTGCATCACCCTCCCAAACAAAGATAAGATCATCTATATAGCGTCTATAAAAGATGATGTGATTCCTATACATATTTTGATCACCGTAAATAAAAAGTGATTCCCATAGTCCCATAAAAAGATTCGCGTACGAAGGTGCAAATGACGTGCCCATAGCTGTGCCTATAAGTTGTAAATAAAATTGTGCATCATAACAAAAATAATTGTGTGTGAGTAAAAAAGTAATGGATTCGATAAGGAAAACACACAGTGCAGGGGAGAGATCAGATTCATTCAAAAAGTGTTGAGCAGCCTCTATGCCTTGTCTATGGCTAATGATGGTGTACAGGGATTGCACATCCATCGTTACCCATATACAGTTATGGTTCCAATGTATAAATTTCAAATCCTCAATGAGGTCTCTTGAGTCCTTGATAAAGGAGGGTAGACTTAGCACTAGAGGCTGCAAAAATGATTCAACATAACGTGATAAACCATCTCCCAAAGATCCAATGCCTGACACAATCGGCCTACCCGGCGGATGCGTCAGGGTCTTATGGATCTTTGGGAGATGGTAAAAAATAGGTGTGACAGGATGTTGTGTGTACAGGAAGCCCAACTCTTTAGGATTGAGGACGTATAATACCTCACCAAGTTCGAGGAGTGTATTCAACTCCCCGAGGAACCCTTGTGTGGGGTCTGTTTTCAGTTTTTTGTAGGACACTGTATCTCCCAGTTGTCTGAGGGATTCTCTATTGTAGTCCTCCGAGGACTGGACGACTTTGGCGGTAATGACATTATTTTGTCCCAGAATGTAGACGAAGTAGAAAAAACTATCCTGGAGAAAAAGCAGACAACGTTTGAAAGGGACAAACAGGATTATATAAAAAAACAGGTCTACTTCTGGGATTGAAATCCCAGTCAAAATACGAACCGCCCCAGGG
Organism: Ascaphus truei; assembly: GCF_040206685.1. NCBI lineage: Eukaryota > Metazoa > Chordata > Amphibia > Anura > Ascaphidae > Ascaphus > Ascaphus truei. The sequence continues at coordinate 307,204,200 of NC_134485.1, read as the reverse complement.
GCAGATCCAAATCCCCACAAAACAAACCTAGTGGGAAAGATAGGGGATCTTCCCAACCCAAAAAATCAATCTTAAAAAATAAGTATACGGAAGTGTCCAGTGCAGATTCAGATAACTCAGAGGGAGAAAATAGAAGCCATACAGTATCCTTTGACAAGAGTGAGGATATATGGAAGAAAAAAAGCACAGGTGGAGTCTACAGAGACTCATCCGCCGGAGGTCGAACAAATACCAATGCACATACACATGATGATGATACGGGACCATCCACCTCATCCTCTTCACCCGCTTTTTTAGGACGCGGAGGTCCAAGAGGAAGAGGGGACCTACAGAGAGGTGCAACGAAAAGGAAAAAATACAGTTAGCAGAGGACAATGTTATCAATATTTCACATGTGACATTGACTTTTGATCAACTTTCTCTCCTCAATAAGGGGCTAAACTTCGCCCCCCAGAGTAACTTTCATTTGTTTGACACTATTATAGATCTGCAGTGTTTCACCCGTAAATTGGCATTAACAAAGTTTTTTTCATTAAAGGAGAGTCCAGCGGATTTGTCCATGGAAGTCCCTGATAATGTTACCTCTGAGGAAACTGATGTGAATAATCTGAGTATGTGTAGAAAAGGTTGGTCATTCAGAGAATACTGTGCTATGACAGATTTGGAGGGGCTGCTCAATGAACAATCCAGCGCCACACCAAACAATGATCCCCCCACTGATTTCTTCAAACACGAACACACACAATTTAGGAAAAGATCTATCTTTTGCGCCAATCAATCCAAAGGCCCTTGTGTGTCCACGTTTGAAAAACTAGTGGAAAGGGACCTGAAAATCTTAGCTGAGGGATTTGAAATTGATAAGAGTTACAGTGATAATCTAACGAGGTCTGAGAGACGGGAGCTATTGAGACTCCAAAAAGATAAATCCATCACAATAAAAAAAGCAGACAAAGGAGGAGCAATAGTCGTCCAGTCCTCGGAGGACTACAATAGAGAATCCCTCAGACAACTGGGAGATACAGTGTCCTACAAAAAACTGAAAACAGACCCCACACAAGGGTTCCTCGGGGAGTTGAATACACTCCTCGAACTTGGTGAGGTATTATACGTCCTCAATCCTAAAGAGTTGGGCTTCCTGTACACACAACATCCTGTCACACCTATTTTTTACCATCTCCCAAAGATCCATAAGACCCTGACGCATCCGCCGGGTAGGCCGATTGTGTCAGGCATTGGATCTTTGGGAGATGGTTTATCACGTTATGTTGAATCATTTTTGCAGCCTCTAGTGCTAAGTCTACCCTCCTTTATCAAGGACTCAAGAGACCTCATTGAGGATTTGAAATTTATACATTGGAACCATAACTGTATATGGGTAACGATGGATGTGCAATCCCTGTACACCATCATTAGCCATAGACAAGGCATAGAGGCTGCTCAACACTTTTTGAATGAATCTGATCTCTCCCCTGCACTGTGTGTTTTCCTTATCGAATCCATTACTTTTTTACTCACACACAATTATTTTTGTTATGATGCACAATTTTATTTACAACTTATAGGCACAGCTATGGGCACGTCATTTGCACCTTCGTACGCGAATCTTTTTATGGGACTATGGGAATCACTTTTTATTTACGGTGATCAAAATATGTATAGGAATCACATCATCTTTTATAGACGCTATATAGATGATCTTATCTTTGTTTGGGAGGGTGATGCACATGCTCTGGATACTTTTATCCAGTCTTTAAATATTAATGATTATAATTTACACTTCACATATGATCACAGTATTCACCACATTTGTTATTTAGACCTTATGATTTATATACTGTAGATATGGAGGGAGAGATTCAGACCGATGTGTACAGGAAGCCCAATTCGAGGAACACTTATCTGATGGCAAGCAGCAATCATGCTGCACCACTAAAGAGGGGCATACCCAAGGGACAATTAATGCGCTTAAAAAGATTGTGCTCCACGGAAGAGAATTTTGAAGTACAGTCAAAAAAACTTGTTGCAAGATTTGTGGAGAGAGGATACAAAGAAAAAGAGCTTTTAGACACTCTAGCTCTGGTTAAGACCATGAAGAGAGAGGATCTACTCTCCACAAATGCTGGCAGAAGGAATCAGTGGGGAAAGGAGGGTGGTACACCATTACCACTCTTCATTACTCAGCAGAGTAAACAATCACACATTATTAGATCAATAGTGGAGAAACACTGGGACACGCTTAAACTAGACCAAGATCTTAAATCAATCACTGAGAAAGGGCCAAAACTAGTCTTCCGCAAAGCTAAATCTGTGGCAGCGTATCTATCACCGAGTCTGTTTTCATCAAAGGTTTCCGATGGCATACGAAACATACCTAAAGGTTTCTACAAATGCAGCCGGTGTAATATCTGCCAATATTCAAATGCATTGAAAGAGATTAAATGTATTAAACCGAAGGGAACCAAAAAAATACAGACATTTATCAACTGCAATACCAGCTACGTGGTGTATATGATTACGTGTAGGTGCAACATGATTTATATCGGACGCACAACAAGAGCTTTAAAGCTCAGAATCCAAGAGCACGTGCGGCTTATAAAGAAAAATGACACGTTGCACCCCGTTCCAAGACACTTTAATATGTGCCCTAAGGGTGGACTTGAGGGGTTCTCTTTTTCCGGCCTGGAACACGTACCAGTGGCAAAGAGGGGAGGGGACAGACTAAAACAGTTGAATAAAAGAGAAATGATGTGGATCTACTGTATGAATAGTCTCCACCCCTCTGGATTAAATGTAGACTGGGAACTGGTCCATTTCCTGTAAATGACAGTTAAGGGTGGAAAGAGTTGAGAGTGAGGAACCGATAAGAACAAAACTAGATATTAATAATTATAAATATAACCTCAATAGGAATTAGAAGTATGACATGGTATACACTATTCCTTATGCATTTAAGAGGGTATTATATAAGCAAAAATGTATCGATAATTGGTTTGCGCGACTAATTGTGAATGTCAGCGACATTATAGTTATGTTTATTGTCATATGGTAAAAAATATAAAAGTAGAATCATATAGCTTCAGGTTATGTAAGAGGTATTCTTCTATAACCCCTACATGCAATTAAATGTAGCTCCTCACCTCTAAAATAACAACATAACAAATCTCCACTCTACAGTCTCTGATAAGAGCATTATTATCTGTAATAAGCTATAATAATGTAGTAGGGTCTGTTGTCCATAATGGTTTTTAATAATTTTTCTTATTATTATTTTTTTCATTTTTTTCATGTCTATGTTTATTTTGCTATAATATGTCTTTTTTCTTTGTTTTTTACTTATGTTTATATGTGCTTAAAATATCTTTATTCTGTCTCAATTAACAGTCTTGATGATTTTATTTTATTTTAATAGGTGTTAAGGGAAAGTCTTTTATAATGGATTCTTTGTAAGTATCCTATATTGTTTTAAACTCATGTATTCTCCTTGTATCATATTCCTGTAGAAACCAGACTTCAACATTATATGCCTGTGTAGGTACCATCATAGTTGCTTATATACTGCCACAGCAACTTGTAGTTAGAACCAAGATGAATTTGAGGACTTATAGTTATGCCTCTTTAGTATTTCTTAACCCCCTGAGTGCTGTAATTACACATCACTACATATATAAGGTAACAAATACATAAGCTATGGGACTACAATAGTGCAGTGACTTAACAGGTGATGCCATACAAGGGCAACACCCTCCACCTGCTTCAATTAAGTAATTAGGGCTATAAATGAGGAGTCTGGCAGACACAAGGAATACTCTTTGATAAAGTTCCGTTGGGAACGAAACGCGTCAGAGGACGGTGGACATGTAATTTTAATGGCGTGTTAAGCCACAATAAAGCCTTTTTTCACGTTTTTGCACATGCCCTAGCCAGAGTGTCATTTTTGCAGTGCTCGTATTCCCCCCCCTTTTCTCTACTATACCTTCCATCGGGACGGATGCACGCAGTGGAGCGGAGCTGTTCTCTGTCGCACAGGATACGGAAGCAGCAGCAGGTACATCCGGGGGTCACAGGTCGCTGTGTACCGCGAGGGTTACCAGAAAAGACCGCCAGTGGAGGACAGGATCCCCGGATCGGAAGCAGCTGTACGGAGTGCTGCAGGACACCGCAGACCACGGAATACAGAGAGGCCCACCAGAGAAGGGACCGCCGGTTGGATACACGCTCACCGGTCAGGTTAGACGGCTTCACGTCCGTGTGCGGGTTATTTAACCCATTGCGATAGACTTACTGCTTACTGCTTATTATTCATTACCGTACACCTCAGGTGACAGAGTACTCCGCTTGTGTAATATTAAGAAACAATTCAGACTTGCCAGCAAGGTTTTCTTTAGAGCACCCAATTTAGGGGGTATCCCCTTACGCACCCACTTTGATGAGGTACATATATTAGAACAGGCAAATACATAAAGTATGGACTTAGTAATGTCATTATAAATTCTCACAACATTTAAAGGGAGTAGTGGTCAAGGCTTATATATATTCAATATTCAATAAGGGATGGGACACGATGTAAGAACAATACTAACATTGATCACATGCACATAAAAAGTATGGACTTAGATATGTCGTAATAAATTCTCATAACACTTAAAGGGAGCAGTGATCAACTTTTTGTCTATTCAGTTTCCTCGCACTCCTTTGTTTTATTTTATACCTAAAATTCACAAAAGTCTTACTCCACCCCCTGGTAGACCTATTATTTCTGGTATTTCTTCACTCACTTCTAATCTTTCCCAATTTATTGATCATCACTTACAACCTATAGTCACTGGTGTTAAATCCTATTTGCGAGACACAACACATATATTACAAATTTTGAAAGATCTGGAATGGCAGCCTGGTTATATATTGGCTACGGCTGACGTTACATCTTTATATACTGTGATTGATCACAAACTAGGCTGCCAAGCCGTGTCTCGTATATTGGAAAATAGAAATAATTATTCTTCAATTAAAATGAGTTTTTTGGTGGACAGAATTTGGTTTATTTTGACTCACAATTATTTCACCTTTAATTCACGTTATTACATTCAGAAATGTGGCACCGCTATGGGCACGAGGTTTGCTCCTAGTTATGCCAATCTGTTTATGGACAGTTGAGAGGAGGAATTTATTTGGAACAACTGTCCTCTAGGGGCGGGCCTGGTGCTCTGGCGGCGCTACATTGATGATGTGTTTTTTGTTTGGTCAGGCAGTCAAGCCTCACTGGATGCCTTTTGCACTTATTTAAATTGTAATCATCACAACCTTAAATTTACTTGCAATCACAGCACTGAGCACATTGATTTTTTAGATTTACACATTTATATTAATCAGAATACACTTCACACCAGGACTTTTTTCAAGCCAGTACAAGCTAATAATTATGTACGTGCAGATAGTCAGCACAACCCACAATGGCTGCGTAATATCCCTAAGGGCCAGTTAGTGCACCTTAAGCGCAACTGCTCTGAGGATGAGACTTTTAAAATGCAGGCAAAAACCTAAAAAGTAAATTTCTTGAGAGAAAGTTTCCAGAGAGTCTCTTAGATGAGGCATTTGAACAAGTTACTAAAATAGAAAGAGATACTTTACTCAAATATAATAATAAGAAAAAAGACACAACAGAAAAAAGTAATAACAAAGTTGCTTTTATTACCCAGTATAACGAGATGGCCCCTAAAATACAACAGATTATAAACAAATATTGGCCCATCTTGTTAAAAGATGATATATTGGTGGACATTCTCCCAGAAAAACCCCAAATTATATTCTCTAAGGCTAATAATTTAAAATCTAAATTAGCCCCAAGTTGTCCAGTTAAGCAACAGAAACAGATAGGGGGTCCAAAAGGATTTTTCACTTGTGCGAAATGTGTGGCTTGCTCCTACAGTATGAATGCTAAACATTTTACATCTAATGTAACCTCTAGAAGCTATCACATTAAGACATTTATTAATTGCCATTCCACCTTTGTAATATACTTGCTTCAATGCCCTTGTGGCTTGCAGTATATTGGCAGAACTGGGAGAACCTTCCAGAGACGCATCTATGAGCATGTTTATAACATCAAGAAAGGATTGGTCACACATAGTGTCTCCCATCATTTTCTTTTGTGCCATAATAAAAATCCAAAAGGATTGCGCTGCCAGGCCATTGAAGTGGTTCAGCCCAGTCTAAGAGGTGGGAGTAGATTAAGACAGGCAAGTATGCGTGAAGCATACTGGATTTACGAACTAAAAACACTATCCCCTAGAGGGCTGATAAACTTCGAATTAAAAGACTTTTTATAATATGATATATTATGTTCATTTTCTGTCAGCCCCACTATTTATTATTTTAAGATTCAATTTTAAATGTTTTAATGTTTTTATGTGCTGTTTAATGTTGTGTAATGTATGTTTAGCAAGCTTTGATGTTGTCTAGCTCTGACCATGGCAATTGATGGGTTAAACTAACACTGTGTCATGTAATTAGCCAATTAGAACCACCCATGCAGTGCATATAAACTGCTGGTTGTCAGGGCAAGTCACACCCCCTGAGGAAGTGCACACATGTGCATGAAATGTCGTTGGGAGATTATTCTTTTTTATAGCTGTCTGTTTGGTTGTGGAGGATATTGGCAGCAGTTGTGCAGGCTGTGGGGGGAAAGGAGAGGAAGAGGAGCAGTAATTTCGGTAACACCGCGGCGTGTGACGTCACATCCACCCGGAAGTTCCGATTTTCGTGCGACCCAACATCCATCCCCCACACGAGGCAATCCCTAAAGGAGCTCCAGTTATCATCAGAGAGGAGCACCTGAGCGATCTTCAGCTTCACTGCTTTTACCATCTACTGTCCTGTAAGTAGAGTTTCAATTTTACCCCTCTGGACATAAGTGCTGTATCCTCCTGACCCAGTATTTCAATGTTAATAAATAGCTTTTTGTTAGGATTATAGCCTTGCTAGTGTCTGTCTGTCATTGTGTGTTATGTTTGTCACGTGTGAGTTTTTAATGTTTTAATGTCAACTTTTTGGCGTACTGCACCATTATCTGTTTGTTTTCTTCTCTTTTTTACATATTGCACTATCATTTGGTGTGTTATGTTTGTCATGTGTGAGTTTTTAATGTTTTAATGTCAACTTTTTTGGCGTACTGCACCATTATCTGTTTGTTTTCTTCTCTTTTTTACATATTGCACTATTATTTGGTGTGAGCCGTTCGTTTACCCCTTCACTGCCTGTTTGTTCAAGGACACTTTTGGGACTTTTCAAGTGACGGTTTGGTTATTATTATTTAAAGGACTGATTTGGAGCCGGCAATTCTTTCTTTTCTCTGTGGTTCATTTTCTGACTGTACAGTCAGTATTTGCCAGGCTGCCTGCAATATTTATTTCAAGTATTGTTATCATTTATATTATTTTTTAGCGCTGTTTTGCACCGTCTTTTTTTCGTTCGTTCGTTTATTTTGCCAGCAAACCTCAGAACAGGACTTTCAGTGGGAAATTTAAAAGTGCTCAGCTGGCAGGGGTCAGGGCTAGCTGCAGATTTACAAATTCCAAGAGACAGACAGAGGTCAGGGCAGGCAGAAATCAGCAAGGTCAGGGTCACGGTCCGGGGTCAGCAACAGGGGAATCAAAACCCGAACCGCAGAAAAACCCGGCATGGATCGAGCAGAATCCGTACAATTCTAGTCTACCTTGAAAGATGGTATATACCTCAGCTAAATTACAAAAGTGTAATTACTGTAGAAGAACAACACATTTAAGTTCCTCATTTAGACCTCTTTCTAGGCATATATCTAATTTTTTTCTCAAAAATTCCCCCCATTGTTTACATTTCTGTTTTCTGGTCCCTCCCCTAAATGATTGAGATAACTTCAATCATTTGAAATCTTAATTGGAAGACATTATGTCCAAACTCAGTGAAGTGTCTTGCTACTGGATCGTTATATTTATCATTATGAATGGACTACTTATGGTCCATAAGACACAGAAGCTAGATCACAAACTTGTAATGCATATCATCTATACACCATAACAGTGAATTATATCAGTGAATATGCTGATAATTTCTGTGATATTTGTCTTTTTTACATGGTAAAGTAATTCGCTACTAGGATGTGATAGGGAGAGCAGCACCATTAGGATATGGTGGCGATAGCAGATGGCAATACTTTCCTTCCTGAGAAAACACCTATACTTTACAGTTCTGTGATTGTGGGGGGTATATAATAAAGGTTATGCCCATCTCATTACCCCTGCAGCCATGGGGTCCCTGGCAGCTACATAGCACCATAAGCCAGGGGCCAGATAACATAACATGCAAAATTTAAAGTGTCCCCTGCTTTTCATATTTCCTGTTCCTAGACTCATGAAACTTGCCATGTGTTAGTTTTAGGTGGAATATTTGGGTATACGTGAGTTGAATTACACCGGGGCTGCCCAGTATCCCCCAGACCCCTGGTTTTCAAGCCCAGATATCCCAGTCCTATTTCCCTTACAAATAAGAGTCTCCCCAAGTGTTCCCATGTATTAAAGTATATTTTATTTCATTTGTACTTGTACTATAAATGTCTATTCAGTAAACCTGGGAATCCATATAGGTGCGGGAAGTCTGAATAGACATCGGAGTTCAAGGAGGACATGGGATGTTGAGAGATGTCGAGGTGCTAAGTGGTCAGGGCAGGACAGAGTACTGTGTCCGGAGAACAGAGACCCCTTGCGTGGCAGACAATCTGGGCTGCTATACTCAGTGGAAACCTGCCCAGTAGGTCAATTCATTGGGATTCATATATCCTGCCCACGGGCATTCGGAGCCAGCTTGGTTCGCCCCCTCCTCTGAAGTCAACTAAGAGATGAGCCCCTGTTTCTATTGGCTAGTGGTATAGGGTTCCCACGCTCTGATTGGTCGCTCCTCCTACCTCTATGATAAGGATAGCTTAGCGGAGTGTATGTAAGGAGATGCCCCAGACAGAGAAACAGACAATCTAGTGGCTTGTGTCGTTGAAGCTAGGGCAGGATTTTCAAAGTTGCTCCAACACAAATAGCAGAGCAACCGGCAACTGGCTTCGTTTTGTAGCTAAGAAAGTCTGCCCTGCAGAGACTAAGTCAATCGCGAAGTCCATGTTCTCGTTTTTGAACATAGCGATACGGCTAGGAAGTGAAGGCAAAAAGGGGACAAGGAAGCCTCGCTGCATATCCTGGTCAGCGTAAGTCTATCGAAGCAGGCACCCTGCACCAAGTTGAGCCTAGATTTCATCATCAGTAAGGGGTCTATGCAGTAAGACGTGTAAAAGCAATTTTCGCAGGCTTTGAACTCGCAAGTTTTTGGTAAGTTGCTCTCACAGTATGCAGGGAGGCCAAATTCCTGCGAGAGCAACATTTACAAACCTGGCAAGTAGCCAGTGGCGAGACGGTCTGCCTGCCGAAAAGGGCACCCCTGGCAGATCTGCCTGCAGCAGAGAGAGATTCGCCTCTCTCTCTGCGCAAATCTCGCCGGAAAAAAACATTTTTATTCATAGTGTAAATGTGCAGGGGGTCTCAATGGCAGAACCGAATTGGTTTCAGGTCCGGGGACCCCCTGCTTCCCGAGATATAGGCCCCTACAATGTACACTACATAGCGTGATTCACAATTTAGGAAGTGTGAAATTTTGATAGGAAGTCCACTATGTGGATGTGCATACGTTTTTCCTAAAGGGTTGCGTAAATTGTCAATACCTTCTTTTAGGAAAAACGTATGCACATCCACATAGTGGACTTCCTATCAAAATTTCACAATATTATCAGGTGCCCATGCGGACTACACTATGTGGGGAAAACTACAAGAATGCGAAGGAGCGGATCCCAATGCATAGATCATCTATCAGGAAGGCGCTGTTGGAGACCACGGATAATGAGGATTTAAGACACCAGCCAGTGGCTAGACATTTCAAAAATCTTAAGCACAGTTTGGCCACGTTTCGGTGCATGCCGATAGCGCAGTCTCATGTTTCAAATAGGGGCGGCAACAGGAGCAAGTTACCATTACAAATGGAAGCGAGACTTATTTATAGTCTTAATACTGTGACCCCTAAGGGTCTCAATGAGGACCTTAATTTGGGGTGCCTTTTGTAACTATCTCTGGGTCATATAACTATATTGCCCTTCTGGTGCATGTCCAGGGAATACATAGTGACCGGGAGCTATATATGTAATCGGTATAGTCATCCACCTTTTTGCTTATATCTTTGATTCACTGTAACAATGGTCTCTGGGACAAAAGGTGTTGGTACACTTGCTTGTATATATCTATTAGACACAGTGGGGGTCATGCAGTAAGCAGCAAAAAGGCACTTTTTGCCCGTTTTGCGCCAAAAATGCATACCACGATTCAGTAAGACCCAAAAACTTGGCGAAAAGCAAAAAAAAAGGCAATTTTTTTGGCGGGTTTTTTTCTGCCAGAGGCGCGGCGAAAAGGCACTTTGCGCCGCTACTAGCCATGTTTTCAAACCCGCTCAATTCTAGTAGCCCCGAGTAGCTTTGCGCCGCTACTCACCACTCTAGAATTGAGATTTTCACGCAAATCCGTCTCGCCCCAAAAAGTTGGCAAGTTGCTGGGGAGTGGCGACGGATGAGCGGCGGAACAGCACTTAGAAAAAATCAGGCATTTTTCCTGCCTGGGATTGATGCCGGGGGTCTCCGGAGCTGATATCCATTAATACCAGCACCGGAGGCCCCCGACATGCATCCGAGGCAGGAAAAATGCATTTAAAGCACACTTCATTACCTTAGCGGCTAACCGCTAAGGCAATGAAGGGGTTAACCAGCCGTGCCAGGTTTATTGTGGGTAGCGGGGGTGGGTGAAGGGGGTATTTGGCCTTCGGTGGCTGTTTAGGGCTTGCGGGGGGGGGGGGGGGGTTGTGGATGGACTTCATTAGTTAATACCGCTACGGTCATGAAAAGGTTAAGCCCTCCCGCTACCCACCCGCAAGCCCTAAACACCCACCGTTGGGGCTAATACCCACTACGCCCACCCCCGCTACCCACAATAAAAAAAATACACACACAACAGCCCCACAATAAATATTATATATATATATATATATATATATATATGTGTGTGTATATATATATATATATATATATATATTTATATATATATATATATATATATATATTCATGTAGAGGTATCAGTACCGTGTTAGCCGAGCTTCAATAATCAAAAAAAAAATATATAGATGATACCGTTCTGTGGCTAACGAAATGCTTTTATTTGTGCGAGCTTTCGAGATACACTGATCTCTTCTTCCGGCGATGTTACAATGAATGAAGCAAAAGGTATACTTAAGTATACCTTTTGCTTCATTCATTGTAACATCGCCGGAAGAAGAGATCAGTGTATCTCGAAAGCTCGCACAAATAAAAGCATTTCGTTAGCCACAGAACGGTATCATCTATTTATTTTTTGATTATATATATATATATATATATATATATATATGTAACGGGTTTCCCCCCCACCCAATCTCACATTGGCCCGGGTAGTCTAACAACCAACCCCCATTACGTGTTCGTGTTTGGTGGTGCACCTGTAGGCAACAGGACTCCTGAGTCTCCCGCTTGTTGGTATTTGGGGATAACATCAGGACAGGTAGCTGAGGTAGTGGGTGCGAGTTCAACTTACATCATGTGCAGCGCCTCCACCTCATCAGGATCTGTGCTTCCGCAGGGAGATGGTCCTGGTGAGGAACTCCTTCTTGGTGGTGACTGCCACTGCTGAGTAATCTCACACTCACACAGTGGGGTTTTCATTAACAAGGTCATCTTTATTGTAGATTGGGATGTAGCAGACTGCCCCATGCAGCTGCCGGCTTTAGCCGCACATCTCCTGGTGCTGTCCCTTTGCCAGGTACGCCCTCCCGTATTAAAGTGGGGTTCCCTCTTCTCCTAGGGAGACCCTCTCTATGCCAGGTCCCTGGACACAGAGTGGCTTAGACAGGCTTGATTGGTCAACCTGGAACGCTAGTTACTGCACTAGAGTCACAAAGTGTTCCTACAATCCCTTATGCAGGAAAATACAAGTTACCAGCTACTTCACATAACTGTTGGAACACACACTAACTAACTGTGTTGTGCCTTATATACTTCAGGAGGCAGGCGCATCCCTGATGTCACTATCCAGGGACTCAGAGCATACAGCCACTCCCCTCCATACATAGGGCATCTCACCAGGGTGTGAGGGAAAACCTCCATAACTACTGCTGGCATACCCGTACTTATCAGGACTTACTGCCAACAGAAAGGAAAGTAGTATACCATTATTATGCATGGCTATATATATACATATACACATATACATATACATATACATATACACATATACTGTACATATACATATATATATTACACCAACAACCCCTATACCCCCCCTAACATACAGTACATACAGTATATACACAGCAATGATACTATAGGCCGACGGTGGCCCTCGGGTGTTACCCACAGGTGTCCCCGCGGGCCTGCAGTACCAATTCAGTGCCCCCCAAAAATAATTAAAAAAACACATAAATACTTTTAAAAAATACCCCCCCCCCTAACACATACAGTATAGTAATGTGCAAAATTACTATTATCCACAAATGGATAATTGTGCATTTGCCCATTAAAAATACATAAAGAACAATAAATACATTAAATACATACACTGGCGACACACTTTATTCGAGCTCGGCTAGTCCCACGAATTCGGGTATACCCGGGTGTATTGAGGTTTGTGACTGTTTTCTGCCCGAGTGCATTGAGGTATTTTCCAGGCAGGGATTGAAGCATTTTATTCCCGCAGGCTGCAATACTGCACAGTATATATATATATATACTGCATTACAATTCATGAATTTATGCCACATGGTAGACACGCGAAGCACTGCAGCCTATTAAATCCTAATCATTATCATTTAACAGATCAGCCGCCTGTCAGCCAGGCATGAACCCAGGCTGGGAAGGCAAACGCAACGGGGCTTGTCAGAGGTGAGGAGCGGCGCATTCCAGGTATCTGCCAGGTACATACTGGGTATTTGCTCGAATAAAGTGTGTCGGTGCAGTATTGCACTCACCCATGTCCGGCTGCCACGATGAAGGCCATCCTCATCTTCATCACTGTCCATGCCCCCTCCGATGCTGCAAAACATTAACAAGAATAAAAAGAACCAATGTAATGTCCTCTAGCCCCTTAATCACCTTAGCGGTTATTAACGTTTACAGTCATTAAGGGGTTAACCCATCCTCACCCACCACTCGGGAGGCTTATACACCCTCCCCCACTACCCCCCCACCCTGTGAGGCCTAACAATCCTCACCCACTACCCAGGCGGGAGGCCTACCCACATACCCTTGGGGTCAATACTCCCTTCCCCCACGACCAATATCCACAATAAAAACAATACACAGCCCCACAATAAACATCATTATATTTATTAACTACATAACCCAACCCCTGTACCTCCCCCCCCATAAATACATGATTTATTATTTTACATACAGCGTTAATACCCCAGGCCCATCGGAGTCCCCGGTGGCCCTGACGGTTGTCCGTAAGCCTCACAGTGGCCCAGCAACAGGTTTCAAACAGGGTCTGGAGGCTTACAGTGGGCCCCGCCAGGTGTCATGGTCCACCAGTTGGTCTCCGCGGGTCACCGTGGGCCACAATGGGGTCTCCACGGGTAGGCCCGCGGGTGTCTGGGGAGCCTCGGGTCAGACTCACAGGTGTCTGAGGGGCCTCGGGTGGTTCCCACAGGGGTCTGGGGGCCCTCGGGTTCTCCCTACGGGTCCGCATGCCCCCGCCAGGTTCCCCCATGGACACACCAGCCTGGTACCCAGGAGCATCCGAGGAGACCTCAGGTGGTCTCCAGAGGTCCCCGCAGACCTTAGGAACCAACCCTGTATGTAAAAAAAATAAACCTGACCTATACATTTAAATACATAAATAACCCCCCCCCCCCCTCCGACAAACACATACAGTACAGTAATGGGCAAAATAACTATTATCCAGATATGGATAATAGATTATTTGTCAATTATTAAACATGAACTAGCATAATAAAATAAATAAAGTTCTATTAAACTCATCAATATGAAGCCCCTTCGCCAGCAAATTCCCTCTGTCCTCCGTTGCCAACAAAATACATAGCCAATACATTGCAAAGACATTCTGATATCAATTAACCCCTTAATCACCTTATCGGTTAATAACCGCAAAGGTAATGAAGGGATTAAGCCACCCTGGCCCAATACCCACCCTTCACCCATTCATTTGTACAGTGGCTTCATCATGCAAATATATATATATATATATATATATATATATATATATATATATATATATATATATATATATATATATATTATATATATATATATATATAAAAAATCACTGGCACTCCAATAGAAATTCAATAATGAATAGGTGCATGTCCCATATAAATGATAAAAGTATACATTACCACATAGCAGCAAAAAGGAGACAGCACTCAGGTGAATGAAAATTAATGTATTAAATACAGCACATAACTCCAACGTTTCGATCCCACAGGGGGATCTTCCTCAGGGATCTTTGCTCATGCAAATGAGTACACAGTGCCACCTTTTGCCTCAAGCTCGTGAGTGGGTTTACTGGCTTTGCATCTCTTCCCAGCCTCTGTCTAAAAGCTGTGTTTAAAACAGTATGCATTGGCTTGAGGATTTGCATGTGTAATACGAGCTTGAGAAAAAAGGTGGCACTGTGTTCTCATTTGTATGTCATTTCCCAGAATCCCTTGCTGCAGTGGAAGCGCTGTATGCTGGGCGATAATGGGGAAAGATAGGGTTGCAGACCTGTCTAAGACATGCAAATGAACAGTTGTATTTACAGTTGCTTTATGCTTTACTGTGGAGGGTTTTTGTCACTTTTTTTACCCACCATAACCTTAATAATTGTGATATATATATATATATATATACATACATACATACGGTACATATATATATATATATATATATATATATATATATATATATATATATATATATATATATATATATATATATATATATATATATACACATGATTAACCAATATACAAAGAAATGTTTAAGGGTTAACAAAAACATGCACAAACACCTTGCATATGAAAATCACAATATTATATAGCCGCATCTTCCTATCAATATCTAACAAATGTCATTCAAAACATTGAATTTACAGTATATACATGATGCAAAAAATCTGTGCATTATGTACACTATGCCAATCAATGTTAACAATAAACTATTCCAAAAAATATACAATTCCATACAAACATGTATATTATTTCAACCAAGCAAGTAAACAGAAATAAATTATCATTAATTAATCAAATCACAAAACAATTCAAATACCATCCAAATCAATTGCACAATTAACTATTTTAATCCTTCAACAAAACCATTCACAAAAAAAGTTATCATCAGACAATATAACTACCAAAAATAATCCACTATAAAAAAGCAAGCCTCACCCTGACCTAAAGTACAGCAAACAACACTAAAAAATACATATATCTAAATAAAAATTACATTACACACACATTAAAGCATAGCAGCATAGAAAAAAACTTTTTAAATACTGCAAAACAAGCATTTCCAACAAAATCATTTCTTACCCTGTATGTATATATCGATCTAGACATACATACATACATACATACATACATACATACATACAGTGGCAAGAAATCACATTTAAAAAAAAAACAACCTGTAAAAGTTATAAAAATATACATTTATTTTGTTAACTTATCATTACTTACCATAACTTACAACTGCACCACTCACCGACTCCCATCGAACACCAAGTTCTCGAACCAATCCACGCACAGCAAAAGAAACCCATAACATAAAAAAACATAAAAAAATAAACCAAGTGTTTTTTTTGTAATTCAAAGTGTCAACAATGTCTTCATCTGTGTTCTTCTGTGCTCTTCCGGGGTCTTCTGGGGTCCTGCAGGGATCACAAAAGATGTGAACTTTATTTCCTCGTTACAGTTTTCTGGGGTCTTCTGGGGTCCTGCAGGGAAGAACAGGTGGCCCCATCTGTGAGGACACCGCGGACCCTTAGGGACCCCCCGAGGTCCCCCAGACCCAGTGGGAACCACCTGAGGCCCCTCAGACACCTGTGTTTCTGACTCGGGGCCCCCCAGACACCCACGGGCCTCCCCGTGGAGACCCCATTGTGGCTCACGGTGACCCGCGGAGACCACCTGGCGGACCACGGCGCCTGGTGGGGACCACCCATAGGCCTCCAGACCCTGTTTGAAACCTTTTGCTGGGCCACTGTGAGGCTTACGGACACCGGTCAAGGCCACCGGGGACTCCCGTGGGCCTGGGGTATTAACCCTGTATGTAAAATAATAAATCATGTATTTATGGGGGAGCACAGGGCGTGGGTTATGTATTTAATAAATATAATGATGTTTATTGTGGGGCTGTGTATTGTTTTAATTGTGGGTACTGGGGTGGGGGAAGGGGGTATTAGCCCCAAGGGTATGTGGGTAGGCCTCCCGGGGTGGGGGTAGGGGGTGAGAGCCTCCTGAGTGATGGGTGAGGGTGGGTTAACCCCCTAATGACTGTAGCAGTTAATAACCGCTAAGGTGATTAAGGGGTTAGGGGACATTACATTGGCTTTTGTTATTCTTGTTTATGTTTTGCAGCATCAGAGGAGGGTATGGACGGTGATGAAGACGAAGATGGCCTTCATCGTGGCAGCTGGACATGGGTGAGTGCTATATGTATTAATTGTATTTATTGTGCTTTATGTATTTTAAATGGGAAAATTCACTATTATCCATATGTGGATAATAGTAATTTTGCACATTACTATACTGTATGTGTTAGGGGGGGGGGTGTATTTCTTGAAAAGTATTTATCTGTTGTTTAATTTTTTTGGAGGGGCACAGAATTGGTACTGCAGGCCTGCGGGGAACACCCGAGGGCCACCGCCGGCCTATAGTATCATTGCTGTGCATCTCGAAAATGTAATATATGTACTGGGGGTATAGGGGTTGTTGGGGGCACAGGGGGTGTATGTTGTTTATTGCAATTTTATTGTGGGCAATTTTCCCCAATAAACATGCTATTATGCCTTAACCCCTTCATTGCCTTAGCGACTATACGCTATGGTAATGAAGCAGCATTAATGTATTTTAATAATATTGTGCGGGAGCAGGGGGTCTCCTGAGCTGAACTCCATTGATTTGTGGCTCAAGGACCCCCTGCTTCCCGAGTTACAGGCCCCGGTTTGGGGCATCGGTGCCAGTGTCGCCGACATCTTTATTGTGGGCACGTCGCGTACAGTGCAGTCTTCCTCTACCGGACGTGAGAAGGGTAATGTTGTTATATATATATATATCTATATTTGCTAATATATCTTATTAAATGGTCATCAATTACTTATAGGATTGTGCGCTCACATTTGTTGTTTTTCTGTTTATATATATATATATATATATATATATAAAAATAAAAACAACAAATGTGAACGCACAATCCTATAAGTAATTGATAACCATTTAATAAGATATATTAGCAAATAACAAATAATAAATGACCATATAAAGGTAGATTTGCAAAACAGAATTAATAACAATAAAATAGAGGGAGAGATTGCTGCTGCAATTTAGTGAGGAGAACATGAGTTATAGGTAAAAAGTCTGCTGAGTCCTGCAGTTTGAGATTTGCCTTAATTCGCCACCTTAGAGGAAGTGAGTAACTGACTCCAGTAGCAGCTGTATTGCTCAAGCAATTCCAATGTGAAGGATTATAGTATTAGTCTCTTAAACAGAAGTGCCCAGGTATGAGCTGAAAAGACATGTAGCCATGTGTAAAATTGGTGTACATATCTCTTTCTCATGCTGGCAGTAAACCTGGTAAGTATGCAGGATTGCCAGTAGTCATCATGGAGGTTTGCCCTCAAACCCTGGTGAGGTGTCATATGTCCCAAAGGAAGTGACAACATGCTTGGTGTCCACCCTTAGTGACATCAGAGATGTGCCTGTTCCTGAGGTGATATAAGACACAATACTGCCTAAAGTTAGTGGTTCAGTTTCCTGTGTTGTGCTGCCTCTGTTCAGTGAGAGGCACGTGAAGGTCTGCAACAGTGTTGCAGTAGTCTCATGCTAGCTGTGATTCTGTGCAGCTAGAAGCAGACAGAGAAGCTGTTGAATCTCCCTAAGGGGAGAGGTGGAAAGCAACTCCATTAGGAGAAGGAGGAACTTTCCAGATGGAGTGCAGCAAAGGAATGAGCGGCTAAGCTGATAGCTGTGAGGGGCAGCTGGCCCATACCACCATGCCAATAAAGATGACCTTGAATAAAGACACTTCACTGTGTGAGTCTGGAATTACTCAGCAGGGGAAGGCATCACCAAGAAGGAGTTCCTCATCAGAACCATCCCCATGCGGACGCAGGGATCCTGATGAGGTGGAGGCGCTGCACTGGATATAGGTAGGACTCATGCACACTACCTCAGCTGCCTGTCTGGGTTAGCAATCCCCACACAACATCATGCGGGAGACTCAGGAGTCATGTTGCCAACAGGTGCACCACCAGACACTACACTGTAATGGGGACTGGTTAGACCACAGGGGCCAATGTGAGATTGGGTGGGTCAGGCTAGGCCAGAAAATCCGTTACAGACACTTGCGCAGCCTGCGCATCTGTCAGCTGGATGCCTCGTGTAGGGGTGATTGGAAGCTGAGATGTAGTAGCACTAAGGGGATTACCTGGTTAATCGGCGTCTGCACCCGCGCATCTCATAAGAACACTCAGGCAGTGTTCACTGGGTGTTTCTGCCAGCTCTATCAGGCAACCTCAACCCAGGCTTGTGATAGAATGGAAATACACAGCCAAACAACCGCAATAGTAGGCCATTAGTATCACTCTTCAATCGGAGACAGTCAGGCAGGAGCGATCTCTCAACAGATCAGCTGACCTCGTTACAGGGAATCCTTTTGTAGCTCCACCCTCAACATGATGACACACCCAATATCAAGGAGCATGCATTGGCTTAAGGGTTGCTTGTGTAATATGAGCTTGAGACAAAAGGTGGCACTGTGTGCTCATTTGCATGTTATTTCCCAGAATCCCTTGCTGCAGTGGAAGTGCTGTGTACTGGGCGATAATGGTGAAAGACAGGGTTGAAACCTGTCTAAGACATGCAAATGAACATACAGTAATATTTCCATTTGCTATATGCTTTACTGTGGAGGGTTTTTGTCACGTTTTGTACCCACCATAACCTTAATAATGTGCAGTGAATATCTGTAGATAGATAGATAGATAGATAGATAGATAGATAGATAGATAGATAGATAGATAGATAGAATAAATGAGTTCTTCTTTATTATGAGATACCTTTTTTATTTGGACTAACAATTTATGTCATAGGACAAGTTTTCGAGAGTTTTCTTCTCTTCCTCAGGTCAAGCAATACTGATATACAAATGTTTCTGTGACTTAGACAGGGATTGGGAAAAAAAAGAAGAATAAAAAACAGAGAGGCACTGGAGGGGTGTTAAAACAGAGATCAGGAAGGTGAGAATTAGGTTGGGGGGCTGTACATCCACAGCAGCACAGAAGGGGAAGAGGATGCTGGGGGGGGGAGGTATAGGATGGCACAATGACAGGGAGCACCATTACAACAAATTATGATAGTGTGTGACAAACCCCATGTCTGCATTAAGTCCACTTGTTTTGGTGTCAAAGACATGGGGTTCTGTTATATCTATCTATCTGTCTGGTCTGTCTGTCTGTCTGTCTGTCTGTCTGTCTATACAAAGAAATGGTTAAAGATTACCAAAACATATCAAAACATCAAATAGCCAAATCGGAACATCACATAGCCAAATCAAAACATCACATAGCCAAATCAAAACATCACAAAGCCAAATCAAAACATCACATAGCCACATAAAAAAACATAGCAGATTGCAAAAGAAAATAAAGCACATCTCAAGAGAAAACACAGCACCTAGCCAAATAAATATATAACACATGCCAATCAAACAATTGAATTGCACACTGTTTACATGATGCAAATAATCCGTGCATCATGTAACACTATGCCAATCAATGCTCAAACTAAAAGAAACAATTCAAACAAGATACAGTGCCATCCAAACAATAATAAAATAAAAACAAAGCAAAAAGGAAACAGAAATAAATTACTCAATTAATCCAATCCAAAATTAAATTACACAATTCACTATTAAAACAACAAAATCAAAGCATTATGAAATACATGAAAGCTCAAAGTAACACCATCAGCCAAAATATAACTACAAAAAATAAGCCACTCTTAAAAAGCAAGCCCCCCTGAAATAATCTTTTGAAAACACCACTAAAAATTTCATCTAACTAAATAAAAATAAAAATTACATTGCACAAACATTTCAAAACAACAAGCAAAATACATTAAAATACAAAAAAACAAGATTTTGCAATACAAGCATTGATTGTCCCTGTATGTATATATAGATATATATACTGTTGCGGCACAATTTATTCTAACAAATCACCGGTTTATCCCTGGCTTGTTCCTGGAATGCGCCGCTGTTCACCCGGAGCATGCCGCATTCCCAGCCAGGGGTCATGCCCGGCTGACGCGCGGTTGATGTTAATTGATAATGGTTCAGGATTTAATAGGCTGCAATACTTCGCGTGTCCACCAGATGGCATAAATTCATGAATTGTAATGCAGTATATATATATATATATATATATATTATATATATATATATATATATATATATATATATATATATATATATATATATATATATATATATATATATATACACAGTACTGTATATGCACATCAATGATACTATAGGCCGTTCCCTGGCGAGATGTGTTTGCAGCAGAGAGAGATCCGCTGCTCTTTCTGCGCAAACATCGGCACATTAAAAATTATTTAAAATACATTTTTATTCATAGTGTAGATGTGCAGGGGGTTTCCGGAGCTGAACCGCGTTGGTTTCAGGTCCGGGGACCCCCTGCTTCCCGAGATACAGCCCCCTTTATGAGGTGCCGGTATCCCTCTGCATTTAAAGGCCCCATTTACGTGACCGTGGCATGTAAACAAAGCAGAGGGATACCGGCACCCCATAAAGGGGCCTGTATCTCGGGAAGCAGAGGGTCCCCGGACCTAAAACCACAGCGGTTCAGCTCCGGAGACCCCCTGCACATCTACAGTATGAATAAAACACATATATAAATAAACACTCATTCCTTACCTTTGCGGCTATGTGCTACGGTAACGAAGCAGCATGACTGTATTTTTAATAATATTGTACAGTGAGCAGGGGGTTCCCTGAGCCAGAAATCAAAGCTCCTGCACAATATTATTAAAATACAGAAATGCTGCTTCATTACCATAGCTGATAGCCGCTAAGGCAATGAAGGGGTTAACCCACCGTGCCCGCTTTATTGTGGGTAGCGGGGGTGGGTGAAGGGGGTATTTGGCCCTTGGTGTGAGTTTAGGACTTGCGGGGGGGTTGCGGGTGCCCTTAACCCCTTCACGGCCGTAGCAGTTAATACCGCTATGGTCATGAAGGGGTTAACCCCTCCCGCTACCCCCCCGCAAGCCCTAAACAACCATCATTGGGGCTAATACCCCCTTCACCCACCCCCGCTACCCACAATAAAAAAAATTCACACTACATTACAATGTATACCATGTGACAGAGGCTTGGGGGGAGAAAGGATGTGACGTCATTGAAAGCCTGTCACAGGGTACTACAGCCAATCAGAGTAGGGATGGAGTTCCCACGCTCTGATTGGCTACCATACCATGTGAGGCCGGCCATGTTTCTTTTAATGACGTCATCTTAAAGGCAATTGAAGCAAAACCATTCTGATTGGCTGTACTTTCATTGCCTTTAAGTGACGTCATCATTTTAATTTTTATCGGCCAAAACACATGGTTTTCACGGCCCTGATACCATATGACGAAAATGTGACGTCATAGGCCTTTAAAAGCCTATGTCGTCTCATTTTGAAGCCAGACACCGAGGAGGAAGGACCTCCAGAGAAGAAAGAAGACCAGGGCGTGGCCGAAGATGGAAAGAAGACCCCGCCCCGCCAGGAAGAAGATACACTGGCGACACACTTTATTCGAGCTCGGCTAGTCCCACGAATTCGGGTATACCCGGGTGTATTGAGGTTTGTGACTGTTTTCTGCCCGAGTATATTGGGTTATTTTCCAGGCAGGGATTGAAGCATTTTATTCCCGCTGGCTGCAATACTGCACAGTATATATATATATATATACTGCATTACAATTCATGAATTTATGCCATCTGGTAGACACGCGAAGCATTGCAGCCTATTAAATCCTAATCATTATCATTTAACAGATCAGCCGCCCGTCAGCCAGGCATGAACCCAGGCTGGGAAAGCAAATGCAACGGGGCTTGTCAGAGGTGAGGAGCGGCGCATTCCATGTATCTGCCAGGTACATACTGGGTATTTGCTCGAATAAAGTGTGTCGGTGCAGTAGAAGAAAGAAGAATACAGATGAAGATGAAGATGGATTACAATTAGAAGACCCGTGGATTGATTTGAATTTTTAGTTTAATGTTTATTATTTTATGGTTGTTTTATTTTATGGGTTCCTGATCGTGGATTGGTTCGTGAGTAAGCTGCGCAACGGGAGTCGGTGGGGGCAAGTAATGGTAAGTGAACTAAAGAAATGTATTTTATTTAACTTGTTAATTTTTTTAAAAGCTTTCTTAACATGTGTATTTATTTTTGTGGTATATCATTTCTTGCAACTGTATGTATGTATGTATATACTGTATGTCTAGAGAGATATATACATACAGGGTAAGAAATGATGTTGTTTTAAAAGCTTTCTTTCATGTGTTTTAAAATAATTGTCTATGCTGCTATGCTTTATTGTGTGTTTAAAGTATTTTAAAATTAGATAGATGTAATTGTTGATATTGTATTGTGTGTATGGGGGTTAGCCTTGGTTTTAAAGTTTGTATTCTGTTGGTACTTATATTTTTTCACATGTTAAATTGTTTTGCTCCAGGCGTGAATTAGTTAATTGTTTCATTGTTCGGGATGGACTGTCAATTGTTTAGGGATGTAAATAATGATTGCTAATTGATTTGTGTTTACTTGATTGGTAAAAATAGTTTACTTGTTTGGAGGTACTGTATTTGTATTTAGATTGCAATGATATTGTTAACATTCATTTGCAGAATGTATATGGTGCATAGATTTTATGCATCATTTATACAATGTAAATGCAATGTATTGATTGGAATGTGAGGTTTATACATTTATTTGTATATTGGTTCATCATGTGTTCTCTCTCTCTCTCTCTCTCTCTCTCTCTCTCTCTCTCTCTCTCTCTCTCTCTCTCTCTCTCTCTCTCTCTATATATATATATATATATATATATACGAATATATGAATTCGCACAGTGGCTTCATCATGCAAATATATATATATATATATAGTTGCATGATGAAGCCACTGTGCGAATTCATGGGTGAAGGGTGGGTATCTGGCCAGTGTGGCTTAACCCCCTTAATTACCTTTGCAGTTATTATCCGATAAGGTGTTTAAGGGGTTAATTGATATCTGAATGTAATTGCAATGTATTGGCTTTGTTTTGGCAATGTATTTTGTGGGCAAGACAAGAATGTTGCTGGCGACGGAGACTTCTTCTTGATGAGGTCAGTAGCACTTTATTATTTATTTGAATATGCTAGTTAATGTTTTTAATAATGGGCAATTAATCTATTATCCATATATGGATAATAGTTATTTTGCACATTATTGTACTGTAGGTGTTGGGGGGGGGGGTGTATGTATTGAATGTATAGGCCAGGTTTATTTTTTTACATTCAGGGTTTGTTCCGTGGTTCTGCGTGAGACCTCTGGAGACCACCTGTGGTTTTCTCGGGTATCTCACGGGTATCAGGCTGGTGGTTCCACGGGTGACACATGCGGGGATGAACAGTGGCCTCACATCTGTGGGGGCACCGCGGACCAGTAGTCTGCGGGGATGAAGCTGTGTGGTCCCACTTCTGTGGGGGCACCGCCGACCCATAGGTGCGGGGATAAAGATGTGTGGTCCCACTTATGTGAGGGCACCGCGGAACCGTAGTGAGCACCCGTGAGTTCCCCAGACCCCCATGGGAACCACCCGAGGCCCCGCAGACACCTGTCGGTCTGACCCGGGGCTCCTAGACATCCTTGGGCCTACTGTGGGGACCCAATTGTGGCCCACGGTGACCAAAGGAGACCACCTGGGGGCCATGGTGCTGGCGTGACCCACCAGCAGGCCTCCAGAACCTGTTTGAAAAGGGCTGCTGGTACCCTGTAGGTCTGTCAGGTGCCCCGCCAGCCCACCGGGGACTCGCGTGGGGCTGCGTTATGAACCCTGTTTGTAAAAGGATAAATCTTGTATTTATTGGGGGGCACAGGGGGTGGGTAATGTATTTAATAAATATAATGATGTCTATTTTGGGTCACTGTGTTGTTTTTATTGTGGGTACTGGGGATGGGGGGCGGTTCCCCAACGGTATGTGGGTAGGCCTCCCTTGTGGGTAGTGGGTGAGGGTGGTTAGGCCTCCCGGGGTGGGGGGGTTAGTGTGGGAGGGTATGTAGGCGTCCCGAGTGGTGGGTGAGGGTGGGTTAACCCCTTAATGACTGTAGCGGTTAATAACCGCTATGGTGATTAAGGGGTTAGGGGACATTACTTTGGATGTTTTAATTTTTGTCTCTGTTTTTCAGAAGCGGAGGGGCCATGGCCAGGATGGGGGGGGGTAATGGTATGTGGGTAGTGGGTGAGGGTGGTTAGACCTCACAGTATGCACATCGGCCCCCCCCCCTCCCCACATTTACATATACTGCACTCACAGCAATACAGGCAGGGAGATTTAACAGAAACATTAGGGGGAGGGGGCTTTACACAGATCACAGTCAAGGAGGTGGGGTTATAACCCACTCCCCCTACCCACATTTACATAAACTGCACTCACAGCAACACAGGCAGGGAGATTTAACAGACACATTAAGGGGAGGGGGCTTTATACAGATTACACTCAAGGCAGGGAGATACAGGGGATGTACTGTACTGTATGTTGTTTATAATGATTTTTACAATTAGATAGATGTAATCCTTGGTATTGTAAGGGTTAGCCTTGGTTTCAAATTTTGTATTCTGGTTGGTACTTATATATTGATTTTTGTTTACTTGATTGGTTAAAATTGTTGACTTTTTTGGAGGTACAGTATTTGTATTTTGCTTGCAATGATATTGTTCACATTCATTTGCAGAATGTATATGGTGCATAGATTGTATGCATCATAAATACAATGTAAATGCAATGTATTGATTGGAATGTGAGGTTTTTCATTGGCATTTGATGATTTAGATTTTAAGATCAGTTAGGATTATTAAAGGAAATTCATTTTAATGTAGTGTGCCTGTATGGAGAAGTGTTATTTGTAGTACAGTATGATTTTGATAACCCTTCTACATTTATTTGTATATTGGTTCATCATGTGAATGTATATACTGTATATATATATATATATATATATATATAACAACAATCCCTATATATATATATATATATATATATATATACTAGAGAAAAAGAGAAAAGAAGCGCCCGATCCTTGTGTAAAATCAGATGAACAAAGTTTTAATATCTCATGGACAAGACAAATGCACACTTACAATTTGTCTGATAAAATAAAGCATGTTATGGGACCTGCCCATGCACCAACTGAGGACTCCTCGGTCTCTTCTTTGTGTGTGAGTGTCAGTATTGGCTCCAAAAAGGATGTTGCTGTCAGCTGCTGTCTCCAGGGGAGTAATCCTTGGTGTTTGTGAGCACTCAATCTCCACATGCAGCCGCCATTTAGCCTTTCTTCTCACACTTGAAACCGGAAAAAAATCTTCAGGCAAGTCCTTGCCTTCTCACGCTGGTGCTGGGAGCTGCCCTGTCACTGTAGGCTCACTATATCTGGCAGTGAGCCTACAGTGACAGGGCAGCTCCCAGCACCAGCGTGAGAAGGCAAGGACTTGCCTGAAGATTTTTTTCCGGTTTCAAGTGTGAGAAGAAAGGCTAAATGGCGGCTGCATGTGGAGATTGAGTGCTCACAAACACCAAGGATTACTCCCCTGGAGACAGCAGCTGACAGCAACATCCTTTTTGGAGCCAATACTGACACTCACACACAAAGAAGAGACCGAGGGGTGCTCAGTTGGTGCATGGGCAGGTCCCATAACATGCTTTATTTTATCAGACAAATTGTAAGTGTGCATCTGTCTTGTCCATGAGATATTAAAACTTTGTTCATCTGATTTTACACAAGGATCGGGCGCTTCTTTTCTCTTTTTCTCTAATAGGTACTGTGGGAGTTCGGTGAGCCCAAGAAGAAGCAGCCTGGACCTTTTGCAAATCAACTTATCATGGACACATGTGGACTTAAGTATTTTTAATATTCACTGCATTTATGGGTTCATAATCGTGTATTGAATTTTTCATTGCTTATCACAAGAACCCATTTTTTTTAAATTTGCATTTTTTAGTCAAGTCCCAGTGACACTCAGTGTCATTTTTACAAACAATTAATTGGCAATATCTTTTTTATTGCTTTTTTTTATTTTTATTTTTATATGTTATGCACACTTCTTTTTTTGTTTTTGTGTTTTTATCAAATAGTCACTTTTAGTTTTTCCTGCCAGAATACATTTAGTTATTTTCACACCACTGTTTATTGGGCATATTTGCCTGGTGCAAATTCTTGCCACATCTATCAGGGCTGCAGCAATTTAGGTGTAGTGTGTGAAGGGCGCTGTCTATATTTTCTGTCACATAAATATATATATATATAAATATATATATATATAAATATATATAAATATATATATATTTATATATATATAAATATATATATATATATATATATATATATATATATATACATATACATATACATATACATATACATATACATATACATATACATATATATATTTATATTCATGTATTTATTTATTTATTTAGATTTATTTATTAATTGTGGGGCTGCTGTGCGTGAATTTTTTTTATTGTGGGTAGCGGGGGTGGGTGAAGGGGGTATTTGGCCCTTGGTGTGAGTTTAGGACTTGCAGGGGGGTTGCGGGTGCACTTAGCAGTTAATACCATTATGGTCGTGAAGGGGTTAAGTGCACCCGCTACCCCCCCGCAAGCCCTAAACAACCACCGTTGGGGCTAATACCCCCTTCACCCACCCCCGCTACCCACAATAAAAAAAATTCACACACAGCAGCAGCACAATTAATAAATAAATCTAAATAAATAAATAAATACATATATATAAATAAATACATTTAAAATACATTTTATTCATAGTGTAGATGTGCAGGGGGTCTCCGGAGCTGAAGCGCTTTGGTTGTAGGTCTGGGGACCCCCTGCTTCCCGAGATACAGGCCCCTTTATGGGGTGCTTGTATCCCTCTGCTTTGTTTACATGCCGCGGTCACGTGATCGGGACCTTTAAATGCAGAGGGATACCGGCACCTCATAAAGGGGCCTGTATCTCGGGGAGCAGGGGGTCCCCGGACCTGAAACCAACGCGGTTCAGCTCCGGAGACCCCCTGCATATCTACACTATGAATAAAAATGTATTTTAAATTTATTTATTTATATTCATGTATTTATTTATTTATTTAGATTTATTTATTTATTTTTTGGGCGGCTGCTGTGTGTGAATTTTTTTTATTGTGGGTAGCGGGGGTGGGTGAAGGGGATATTAGCTGCAACGAAGGTTGTTTAGGGCTTGCGGGGGGGGGTAGGGGGAGGGGTTAACCCCTTCATGACCGTAGCGGTATTAACTGCTACGGTCGTGAAGGGGTTAAATGCACCCGCAACCCCCCTGCAAGTCCTAAACTCACACCAAGGGCCAAATACCCCCTTCACCCTCCCCCGCTACCCACAATAAAGCGGACACGGTGGGTTAACCCCTTCATTGCCTTAGCGGCTATCAGCTATGGTAATGAAGCAGCATTTCTGTATTTTAATAATATTGTGCAGGAGCTTTGATTTGTAGCTCATGGAACCCCCTGCTCACTGTACAATATTATTAAAAATACAATCATGCTGCTTCGTTACCGTAGCACATAGCCGCAAAGGTAAGGAATGAGTGTTTATTTATATATGTGTTTTATTCATACTGTAGATGTGCAGGGGGTCTCCGGAGCTGAACCGCTGTTGTTTTAGGTCCGGGGACCCCCTGCTTCCCGAGATACAGGCCCCTTTATGGGGTGCCGGTATCCCTCTGCTTTGTTTACATGCCGCGGTCACGTGATCGGGACCTTTAAATGCAGAGGGATACCGGCACCTCATAAAGGGGGCTGTATCTCGGGAAGCAGGGGGTTCCCGGACCTGAAACCAACACGGTTCAGCTCCGGAGACCCCCTGCACATCTATACTATGAATAAAAATGTATTTTAAATTATTTTTAATGTGCCGATGTTTGCGCAGAGAGAGCAGTGAATCTCTCTCTGCTGCAAACACATCTCGCCAGGGGACGGCCTATAGTATCATTGATGTGCATATACAGTACTGTATGTGTATGTTAGGGGTTATAGGAGTTGTTGTTATACAGTATACTGTATATATACAGTATATACTGCATTGCAATTTATGAATTTCTCGGCTTCAAAGACAACAGCTCGCAAACGCCCCCATGAGTTTTTATACGGCATTGCAGTATTGCAGCCAGCGGGAATAAAATGCTTAAATCACAGCCGCGAAAATAACGCAATACACCAGGAGAAAACGACACAAAACCGCAGATAATCGGGATAATCTGAAATTCGCGGAGCTAGCCGAGTTAGAATAAAGTTGGTCGCCACTGTATATATATATAGATATATAGATATATAGATATATATATATATATATTTATATATATATATATATATATATATATATATATATATATATATATATACATATATATATATATATATATATATATATATATATATATGTATATATATATATATCCATAGGGACATACAATACATAAATACAGGGGCAATAAATGGGCATGAAAAACAATTCAATGACATTAAAAATAAAAATACAAATAAAAATACAAACTTCCATATATTGTCTCTGTATGTATGTATAGCCATAGGGACATACATAAATACAGGGGCAATTACTTTGCCTAAAAAAAAAATCAGTAAAAAAACCTTGAAAATAAAATACATTTATTTTGTTTACTTATCTTTAGATGACCTCACCCACCGAATCCCGGGGACACCGCATACTCATAAACTAATCCACGCACAGGAACCAGGTAGAAAAAAAAAAGTATTTTTCTTCTTTTTTAAAATTTGTAATCCATACCGTCACTCTTCAGGGGTCTTGTGGGGTCTTCGAGGTATTCATCTGTCTCTTCCTCTTCATCTGTATCTTCTTCCAGCACGCCCTTGTCCTCTTCTTGCTGGAGGAGGTCCGTCCTTTTCGGCATCTTGTTTAAAAATGAGGGGTCATAGGCTTTTATAGGCCTATGACGTCACATTTCCATCAAATGGTTCCCACGGCCCTGATTGGGCAGTGACAATCGTGATTTTGTGGGGGTTTTTTTTGATGATGATGTCATCAAAAATGTCACATGAAACTGTATAAAAATATAAAGTACATACACATGTGCAATATAAATACAAAGGAAGTTCACCTAAAGTGAAACAGCTACAACATACCTATAAGGCTGCGCTTATAGTGGACGTGACAGTGATGGAGCGACAGCCTGACGGCGCTACCAAAATCCTTGTAGTCACTAGAATTTGATTTTGCAGACGGTCTCCCCATGTTACTGCCTATAAGCCAATCACATAGGCCCTCTGCCTTCCCCTTTACTGACGTCACTCCCCTTGTAGCCAGCGACGTCTCCAAACCGGATTACAACTTTTGCAATGGCGGTCGCCCTGCCGTCACCGGCAGTATAAGCGTGGCCTAAGATTGCACAGTTGCTATAAAGTGCAATGAAGCCAAGAACAATGCAAGTAAAGTGCATAAAGAGTGAAATGGCATAGATACTCAGGGGTCTATGCACTAAGCAGTAATAACTGCTTTTAAGTGAGATAAATGGCTTTTAAGACCGATACTGCCTGCTGCGCGATTCACTAAGCAGTGATAATAGTGCATTGTCGGCCTTCAAATACATTTTTTCACCAAAAAGAAAACTTGAAAAAAAAACTTGTCTGAACAGGCAAAAAAGGCAGATGCGCCGTTTTTTGCCAGGCAGCGCGATTCACTAAGCAGTGGTAAGAGAATTGTACTTGAAAAGCATGCCAGATCTTCAAAAGAGATGGAGATTTGAATTAAAGCAGCGTTTCCCAAATGGTGGGTCGCGACCCGGCACCGGGCCACGGCACCAAAATTGCCGGGTCGCAGCGAGGCTGGCCGCGCGGTGTCTCCCGTCCCCCGGCACCAAAATTGCCGGGTCGCAGCGAGGCTGGCCGCGCGGTGTCTCCCGCCCCCACCCCCCCGCTCAAGTTAAAAAAATGGTGGCGATTCCCCCCGCGGTCCCGCGAGACATGCGCAGGTTCCGCTCCCTTCCTCCCCCCCGCTCCCAATGTGGGACGGCGTAGGAAGTACCAGCTCCTCTGCGGCCCGCATGTTATGTGGGACGGAGGGGGAAGTATAAGCTCCTACTGCAGCCTGCTTCCCCCCGCGGCCAGCTTCCCGAGCTCACCTCCCATGGCACCCCCTCCGAGCCCATCTCCCATGCCCCAAAGCCCACCTCCCATCCCGAGCAGCAGGGGATATCGGGGGCAGCATGGGAAAGCGTCCGGCGGCAAGGTAAGTCACCCCACCCAGTCACTGTCACCCAGTGACTCTCTCCCACCCAGTCACTGTCTCCCACCCACCCAGTCACTGTCACCCACCCAGTCACTGCCTCCCACCCAAGTGTCCCTGGCCCCCTCCTACCACCCACCCACCCAAGTGTCCCTGGCCCCCTCCTGGCCAAGTGTCCCTGGCCCCCTCCTCCCACCCACCCATGTGTCCCTGGCCCCCTCCTCCCACCCACCCACCCAAGTGTCCCTGGCCCCCTCCTCCCACCCACCCAAGTGTCCCTGGCCCCCTCCTCCCACCCACACAAGTGTCCCTGGCCCCCTCCTCCCACCCACCCCCTCCTCCCACCCACCCCCCAAGTGTCACTGGCCCCCTCCTCCAACCCACCCACCCAAGTATCCCTGGCCCCCTCCATCCACCCACCCACCCAAGTGTCCCTGGCCCCCTCCTCCCACCCACCCAAGTGTCCCTGGACCCCTCCTCCCACCCACCCAAGTGTCCCTGGCCCCCTCCTCCCACCCACCCACGTGTCCCTGGCCCCCTCCAAAGTCTCTGGCCCCCTCCTCCCACCCACCCAGTCCCTGGCCCCCGGCCCCCTCCTCCCACCCACCCAGTCCCTGGCCCCCCCTCCCACCCACCCACATCCGTCATTGCCTGTAATTCACTGTTTGTGTCTGTGTGCGTATAGGGGAGAGTGAGTGAGTGTGTGTATCTGTATCTGTGTGTGTGTGTGTGTGTGTATCAGTATCAGTGTGTGTGTATCAGTATCAGTGTGTGTGTATCAGTATCAGTGTGTGTGTATCAGTATCAGTGTGTGTGTATCAGTATCAGTGTGTGTGTATCAGTGTGTGTGTATCAGTGGCTGTGTGTGTGTCTGTGCAGGCCCTATAGGCCAGTATAGGCGATAACATTTTTAGTGGGTCACGAAGGAGAAGTTAAAAAATAACCGGGTCACGGAAAAAAAAGTTTGGGAAACCCTGAATTAAAGCATTGTTTATGTTTTTTCAAGCACCCAATTAATACAAGAGGCTGGCGGGTGTCCCCGGGTGGTTCCCACGGGTATCTGTGGCTCAACTGGTTGTCCATGCAGGTATCCGGGGCCTCCAGGTGGTACCGGTGGGTGTCCGTGGGCCCCATAGGGGTCCATGGGTGGGCCCCATAGGGGTCCATGGGTGGGCCCCATAGGGGTCCACGGGTGGTCCCTGTGGGTGTCCTGAGGCATTCGAGTTGTCCCCGTGGTTGTCCGGGGGTCTCCGTTTGCCTGCAGTACCAATGGTGTGCCCAAAAAAACATAACAGACAATACTTTGATCTAAATACACACACCACGCCAGCCCCTTAACACATACAGTATAGTAATGGGCAAAATTATTATTATCCAGATATGGATAATAGTGCATTTATTTATTAAAAATAAAACATTAAGCAGCAGAAAGAAAATATGACAATATAATATGTGCCTTATTTTCCACTATAGCAATAAATGGTGAAGTAAACAAAAAACAGGCACAAAATAAAACACATTACATAGCAAACTAAACACATAACAAATGCCAAGACAACAATACACAAAACACAAAATCAAAAAACAAAATAAATAGCATTAAAAAGAAATATCAAGGAGGCGCATGCACGGCGACAAGGAGCATGGTTGTGTAGCCTGACAGCTCCGAGTCCCGCTCAACAGACAATGAGATTAAAACCTTCAATTTTACACTAATCTGATCACTGATAACAGCAACAAGGAGAGCAAGTTATAGGGATGTCGAAGAGACAAAATAAAACCCTGAGGAAGAAGGGGCTACCCGAATATTTCAGGGGGTACAGATCAAGCACAGCAGCCGCAGAAATGGCTGGTATCCAACACAGGCTCTGAAGCGGAGGATGAAGGGGAGGAGGAGGAAGGCGGCAATCAGGAGCTACTGCCTGTGAGAAGATGTGATTTCACGAGATTATATAAAGATTTGAAAACACTCCTTCAAGCCGAAATTGAAAAGCTGAGGAAGGAGGTAGGCAGCCTGGGAGAGAGGACGGGGAAGCTGGAGACACAGATAGACCTCACAACGAAAACTGCAAGGAAAAATGAAAAAAAGACAGGGGACTTACAACAGCAAATTAACTAAATCAGAGAGTGGCAAGAAGACGCAGGAAACCGGGATAGACTAAATAATATTCGAATCAGAGGCATCCCGGAGGCAATTGGAGACTGCGAGGAATTTGTATCTCGGTGGCTGGAAAGCCTTTTTCCAGAGAGCCCAAAGGACAAATTAGAAATGGACAGATGTCACAGAGCCCTTTGAGCAAGACCGCTAACAAACGAACAACCCAGAGATATAATAGTGCGGCTGCACTATTACAGCATAAGAGAAGCTGTATTACAGAAAACAAGGGCCATGTCCGCAGCAGAGTTTGAAGGTGTGCAGCTTGTCATCTTTCAAGATATTTCCCCGACCCTGTTAGCAAGACGAGAAGCCTAATGCCGGTAACAAGGGTGCTGCGAGACAAAGCAATCCAGTACAAGTTTGGATCCTACCATATTGGCAGCTTTATCATACTATGCTGCAGGTGCGCATCATCTACTCACCACAAACCTCCCGCACCCGTACATAGGTGGGATAATAATGATTTTTGTCCCCAGTCATCTCAACCCACACATACGGAGTTGAGAAATACTACAGAATCAGAGGTGGCATTCCTCTCTGAGACTTTGCCTGATATGTCTTCCTTTAAAGGAAGCCCAAACATACAGCTTCCCACTACCCTAAGCCCGACAAGAGTCTCACCCCTGTCTCCAGGGAGGGTGAAGAGGAAGACTCAAGTTTGGAATCATCTTCCCATTCCGACATACCATCACCCCCTCGCCAATTGTCCTTACAGAAACATAAGGATACCATTGCTCCGGCAGCTTCAGTGACGTCTCAGTCATCTGCCGACGCCAGCAATGAAAGAGTTGAGGAGTTCTGTGCTTCTGTGAAAATACTGACTGAGGAATTTAAAGAATTTAAAGAATTTAAAGACATAATTACCAAATCACTTGCAGTAACACTGACACCCACACATAATACCAAACCTGTACTTGCAACATCTCAATCATCCTTTCTCACACCTAAAAACACTACAACTACACGGAAGGATGACATTCGCACTGCTAGTAAAAAAGAACATACAGAACTTTTAGCTGACACTTTAGCTGACACTATAAAACTTAGTGAGCAAATCAGAAACATGAATTCTCCTAGGCAGGACAGACCAATATCAGCAAGGACACGACAGGCATTATTGACAAGGGGACATTGCCTTTTATGACTTTAGGCAAGGACATTCTGATACACTCCGTAGACACCACACTAATGGAATCATGGGCGACAGGATGCCCTGACCCTTTTAAAAATTCCAGTGGTGCCATTAAATAACTGAAAAAGAGAAGTCAGGGATATCACTTTACAGGAGGGGATATCAGATTTTGTTTGGATTATTTAACTGGACACGTAGATATTTACTGGTCTAAGGCTGACCGTTACTTAAGTAAAAAGTATGATGCACCTGGTAATAGTGCCAGATATGATGTACTTAGTGAGGGTGCCGAAGAGGCTGCACCCGCAGATGGTGAGTTTGTCTGGAACGATCCCCGTACTGTTTCCAGAATGTGGGAGCTGTTGCAGAAATATTTTTTTGATCAGGGCAGATCAAGGAAAAATGTGGGTCTGATAATGACCATTAAACAAAAAGAGGTGAGTCAGTCACAGATTTTTGCCGTAGATTTAAAAATGAATGGGTAAACACGGCAGGAATGCAATATCCTAAGGCAACAGATGATGAGATGAACATTTTGTATGTGCAGTCTTTACTTAATGACTTATGCGAGCAGCATATGCAAATTATTTATATGACAGTGACCGGATGGCAAACAATGACACCTGAGAAAATAGTGGGTGACCTGGCCATTAAGGATGGTGCAGGAGCTTTTCCCGATCATACTCCTTTACCCCCACCCCCACCTGCCACTATAATGCATGCTCATGATGGCTCACTGAAGACTTATAGAGGCAATAATAATAATTACAGAAGCAGGGGAGGACAGAATAGAGGAAGGGGAAGGGGACAGCAAGGGAATAATCAGCGCAAACCAGGTGTTTGTTTTAATTGTGGGAAACCAGGACACTGGAGAAATTAATGTTGGGCCCCTTCTCAGGGTAACAACCAACATCAAAATCAGCAGCAGGGTTATCAGAGTCAGGGAAATAACAGGCAAAATCAGGGCTATGGTCAGCAAAGCCAGGGCAATAATCAGCAGCAGAATACCCAGAGGCAACATCAGAATCAAAATAATCAGGGGCAAAATGCTTCCAGCCCCAACTATAATGTTGCGTGGAACCAAGAGATGCCCTATAGCCAATAGGGATGCCCGAGGACAGAAACCTTTGTCTGCCCACAAGCCTCTATGTCTAATGGATGGTTAGATATATCACTATTATCATTGTATGTCAATGGAAGATTAACCGATTTCCTTGTAGACACCGGCGCAACATGTTCTGGTCTTAATAAACATTCCTACAAAGGTCCAATGAAGCAAGCAGATGAGTCCTCTATGGGTATTGAGGGTACACTAAACAAATGTTACAACACACCTGTTTTGTCGGTACAATTAAATCCTAGGTCTGACAAAAAATGGGATCATCCATTTCGGGTTATTCCACAATGTCCAGTAAATTTATTGGGACGTGATTTAATGGCCAAAATGCAAATTGATATAAATTTTGATGACAAGGGAGGGATTATTGTAAGTTTTCCACATCTCTCCCCCAATAATTATGATCTTTCTCTCTTTCAGCACGACACTGGCAGACTCAAAGTTCGAGGGTTAAAAATGCCAGAGAGATTAGTTGAACAACTGACCAAATTGTCAGATTTTGCTACACATGGGGATATGCCTTACACACGTATGACATTTGCTAATCCTATTTCATGTATCATCTATGATCCAGAAGCAGAGATGCATGATCCTAAAGCACACACGGATGTGTCTGCTCGAATTGAAGGTGTATGGATCACACCAACTACTATATATATTGCATCAGACAAAGGGGCCTTCATATGGGCTCAGGGACAGCAGCTTTTATTACAGGACAAGTATTTACCTATTGACGAGATATGGGATATGGAATGGAATCTTTATTCTGCTGACATACCTTTATCATTACGGACATTGACCCATGGGTATGGGCGACTTCTAACACTGACCCAGGTCTCATCTCATGCACACCATATGAGGCCACACTAAAGCCAGGAGTAAGTCCAGTCTACATCAAACAACACCCATTATCTGCAGAGAAGGAAGCAGGGATAGAACCTATTATCAGGGAATTACTTGCAAAGGGAGTGATAGAACCAACTCTCACAGTACAAAACACCGGTTAACCCTGTCCCTAAACATAACAGCTCGCAGTGGCGTTTTACACAAGATTTGCGCGCATCCAATAAGTTAGTGCAACCATTGCGCCTATAGTACCAGATGTCACAGCGATCATTACAGCCATACCTGCAACAGCGACATATTTCACAGTAATAGATTTGAATTCAGCATTCTTTTCCATTCCGATGCACCCCAACACAAGATCTTTGTTTGCTTTCACCTTTAAAGGTGATCAATTTCGCTGGTGTCGTCTCCCACAAGGGTATTGCGATTCACCAACGGCTTACAGTACCGTCATGCGTATGACTCTTGCTGACTGGTGTCCGCCCGGTGACTCTGTTTTGCTGCAGTATGTGGATGATTTGCTACTCTACAGCCAAACGGAAGAAAAATGCACTCTGGACACTCACAGTCTGATGGAGCATCTCGCTGCTACGGGTCATAAAGTCTCACCACACAAGGTACAGATGGCACAACAAACTGTCAAATATTTAGGCTCAGGACAGAGACTCCTATCACCAGAACGAGTCAAGGTAATTGCCAATCTCCCCAAGCCCAAGACGAAAGCTGCTATGTTGTCTTTTCTGGGGATGATCACCTATTGCCGCCAATGGATACCGAACTGTTCCCACTGGGATAACATTTTGAGACAATTGACATTGATGCATAAGCCAGACACACTGCAATGGATGCCAGAGACTCACTGCATTCACCGAACTTAAGACTGCATTGTGTTCAAGCCCTGCTCTAGGCTTGCCAAACTATAACCTGCCTTTCCATTTGTTTTGCAGCGAGACAGGCACCGCGGTTGTGGGCGTACTGGCGCAAGAGCATGGCTCAGGCTATAGGCCGGTGGCATTCTATTCTAAGAAACTGCAGGAGATTGTGCAGGGGTTCCCGGCATGTTTAAGACAGGTGGCTGCATGCGCTATTTTGGTAGAAACAGTACAACCTATTGTGCTGTCACACAAACTAACCTTGCATATATCACACCAGGTACTACATGTTCTCAGGAATCTCACTACGCAGCATATGATCGCACAGCGTAGAACAGGGTACAAAACCATCCTCACTTCTACCCCAAATCTCACTGTCAAATATCACCCACCACACACTGGTCCAGCTCAAATTCTGACTAACCTGTTATTGCACAACTCTGACATAAACAATGAAGACCATGACTGCCTACAAAACATACACAACACGACATCAGTAAGGAGTGACTTAGAAAGTACGCCCCTTAAGGAGGGAGATGTATTGTTTGTAGATGGTTCATGCTCTAAACCCGCAGATGGAGTATATCTGACAGGATTTGCAGTAGTTAGGTTACCAGACACAGTAATCTGTTCTGGAGCGTTACCGTTTGTTTCAGCTCAAGCGGCAGAGTTAGTAGCACTGACAGGAGCATGTAAAGCATCATTACAGAATACGGTAACCATTTACACAGACTCTCGTTATGCATACGGAGTGGTACACGATTTTGGCGTGATATGGAAAAATCGTGGTTTTGTAAGTGCTGATGGTAAGGGCATATCACATGCCACATTGGTAGAGCAGCTACTGGACGCCATGTTGCTACCCAGTAAACTAGCAATTGTTAAATGTAAAGGACATGCTGGAGGAGAGACAGATGAGGTCAAAGGTAATGAGTTGGCTGATTTTTACGCTAAAAAGGCTGCACATTCACAGATTATGTTTCCAGCCTACAACACCACTGTTGACACACAGCTCAATATGGTAATGACATGCCATCTCCCAGACTATGATCTTAAAATGTTACAGGAACTTGCAGAGGAAAAGGATGTAGAACTATGGGAGGAAAAGGGTTTGAGCAAAGATGAAAATGGGATTTGGACTAAGGGCACAGTGATAGGTTTTCCTAAAATAGCCAGCCCTATTTTAATCTCACATTTTCATGGAATTGGGCATAAGGGAAAGAAAGCGACAGGTGATCAGATTAAGGATTTGTTTTTAGTAAGAGACATTGATCAAGTAGTAAAGACACAATTAGCCAGATGTCTAACATGCATCAGAAACAACACAAAGGGCAGACGACCCGCAAAACATGAACATCTACCGCCATCTAGTGGCCCAAAGGAGCAAATACAGATTGATTTCACACAAATGCCAACAGCGGCAGGAAAGCTAAGATACCTACTGGTAATGGTAGATCAATTTAGCAAATGGGTTGAAGCATTCCCCACAATGAACGAAAGCTCAAAGACCGTTGTAAAAATATTTTGTAAAGAAATCATTCCCCGGTGGGGATGCCCACTTCAAATAAATAGTGATAGAGGAACACATTTTACATCCCAGGTGACTCAAGGAGTTGCTAAAACTCTCGCCATAGATTGGAAGTTTCACATACATACCACCCACAGTCTTCAGGTCAGGTAGAAAGGACCAATCGCACGATCAAGGATAAACTGCGTAAAGGAACAAATGGTACCTTTTCAAGATGGCCAGATGTCCTTCCCGCAGTCCTTGCAGAAATCAGAATGACCCCGAATAGTACTACCAAATTGTCACCATTTGAAATTTTAATGGGGCGGCCGTTTCCAACTCCTTGGGCTCATGCTACCTATTGCCCAAAGGAAGTTGGAGACCTAGAACAAATTCAAGAGAATTATGTTTATCACTTGATACAGAAATTGAATGGTATCTATGGTGATGTTTCTTCTTCACTTCCGCTCCCTTCAGATAAGCCGACACATCCTTTCCAGCCCGGAGACAAGGTAGTGGTCAAGCGTCTTCCCGCCAAAGGAGGGACAACGGAGCCTCCCTACGGACTTCCAACCACGATCCTAGCAGTGACCCGTACAGCCGTGCTGACTGAAGAATTATCAACATGGATCCACGCGTCACGTATCAAATCCACGAAGGAGTAGAGACACGATTTCAGAAGAATCGGCTCAACTGTATACACTTTATTGCAATATTTAGCGTATTTACATTATTGGTATGCGTTATTTACTGTACCACATATTCGTGAAAGAATTAGTTAAGACTCATACTAGCACCTCTGTTAGCTGCCCTCACGACAGTTCACCAGAAAGCTCTTTTTTCTCGGGGGAAGGTGAAGTCTCTTCTCTCCTTTCCAGAGAACAAGATGAAAGCGAAACCCATGTACCAAAGGTCCAGTCTAATTTCTCCAATCTGCCAGAAAAACATTACTCACGCTCCAAACGTATGTCTTCATTTCTGACAGAAGTCAAAACTAATATCTGGAAACATTTGGCTGTTGAGGTACTGAATATGTCCCATGTCTGTTTATCCGATATGACCAGCACAACGGACATAATCACAAGCTGTTTAATAGCACTACCCACACCAGTAGAGATTTTGTTAAAAGTGTTTAGCACAGGCAATAATGATAGTTTGGCAGAAGATCATGATGTGCGACAGCATTTCTCTATATATGAATACTGTCGTGACTGCCCCCATTGTATTGGTGAAAAGTGGGCTAATATGACACAAATTACGACCCAGAATATAACACTGGGTGACATATGTTATCAAATGACATGTAATCCTGAAAAAATAGGCAAATGTAAACAAGTAAAATTGACACCTTCAGCATCCACCAATATGACCCAAATATTGTGTAATCGAGCTGATGATAGATGTTTCAACGTCAATAACACTATGAGCTGTAATCACACAATAAGCACACAAGTCATATATATTCTGTTAAACTTCCCGTCGGATGGTTGTTTTCCTGTGGTAATACTACGTACACATATATACCAGGAAACATCTCCGGGGGACCATGTACTCTCACCAGGTTAGGGATAATGATGTTCTCTGTAGAACCTGGCCCACATCAAACCAAAGTTAAGCGATCCACTGCTTCAGTCACTGAAGAATGCAATTCACATGTGGTTCTATTATCAGATGCTGAAATTCTAAGTCTAGCAGTCTCCCTTGGAGTACCTGGATTGGCTGTGTATTCAGCAAAAACTATAAAGAAACTAGCATGTGCTGTAGCCAAGGGGTTAAATCATACCTCCCAAGCCCTAGAAGAACTGATGATAGATTTACAAGGTACACGCAAAGCAATTTTAGAAAATCGTGCAGCAATTGATTATCTTTTGTTAAACATGAGCATGGATGTCGAGATTTTCAGGGAATGTGCTGTTTTAATCTATCTGATCATTCAAAAATCTGTGCAGAATCATATGTTAAACATCAAAAGTCTTGTTCAGACATTGCTGAGAGTCTCGATCAGTTTGATTGGACTTTTGGGTTAGGCGCATGGATTGGAGAGTTGGGAAGGAAGATTATTATGGGATTGATATTTATCGCTTGCATGTTTGTAATATTAGTTGTTATTATTTCATGCTGCAAATTAATGTGTTCATCTTTATGTAAAATGATTATGCCTTCTGTTAAGTCAGTTAATCACACGTATGCTTCACTGAACATTAATGCCCCTATTCCCGGTTCCCCAACTGTAACATATAACTCTAGAACTACAACCACCAGCGTACCAATACCTTTAGTGGATTATGATAATATTCAAATCCAGTACGAGACCCCTGTATCCTAGGGATTGTCATTTTGATGACAAAAGGAGGGACTTATAATGTGTGTATCAAGGGGGGACTCCATTTTGACTGCTATATAACCATTTTATACTAATACTGCCATTATGCCATTATGCTTTTTAGTCAGATGTTAAACTGATCTTTTACCCACTTAATGGTGGCTGAATGTCACGCTTGTGCTCTCCTCACAAGCGCAGGGAAGAAAGGGAAGGACCCGCTAGCGAGGTGGGGAGGCAGCAGGGGATACAAAGGGAGTAAGTTGCCGTGCAGCTAGGGATCGGCACACGCAGTCACGTGACCGCGCCGCGCTCATGAGAATGCGCGATGCGTCCAGAGGTGCGGTGCCTGCTCAGAGACACAAGTGATCCAGCTGCCCGTGCGTGCACGCTCTGACAGCAGAGCAGGAGTGCGCGCGCTCTCAGGCACCAACGCAGGGGTTGCGGGAAGCCAATGCTTCAGCACAGGAGTCTGGAAACGGAAACCAGGAAACATGGAACATGGAGTCCAGAGCACAAGGTAACATCCAGAGAAGGACTGCTTCTTGGAGAACGTCCAGACTTCTTAAAGGCATAGTAACAGAAACAGTAAGGTGCAGCGAAACTAAACATAACATAAGGGTTCTTAGTCTAATCCATTGGCCAAGGAATTATAAGCCTGCTACCACGTCAAGGTGAACCCTACTAAGCAGGTACCTACACTTCCCGACGATAAACTAACCTCAGTAGTATGAGTGACTTTCCCAGTCTTCCGGAATCTACAGGAGATAAGTAAAGGTCCCAAGGTGGTCCAGACAAGAACAGTATGCGATGAGTACTAGAAGGCACGAGGGCTGGTAGCAAAAGACTAAATGCAAAGAGAAAGTCAAAGAGAGGCTTACTTCCTGTTAGGAGGAAGAGGGCAGGGTTTGCCAGAAAGCAAGATGGAGTTGCTTGCTTCAGAATCCTTAAAGACACAGGATCTTGACTCGCAGCTAGAGGGCGGCGATCAGAAGTAAACAGGTAAGGAAGGAACACGCCGCAGGGGGCATGTTCCGTGCATCGTTACAGTGAACTACTGAACTATGTATGTTCAGACATATTTCACAATGTAGAAACAGGAAGTTCTAAGCCAACCGTGCTTAGCCTGAATTTATGAAATGTCTTAACAACAAGAATTATGACGCTCCCTAGACTGCCCCAAGATCGGGCAACTAGACTAGTTCCCAAATCGTAACTTTCCATCTGTTACTTTTTAGATAAACATAAAGGGAAGTAAGTTTCTCACGTATACGTGTTTTTTCTACGCTCGCTCGCCTATATAACC
This sequence comes from Ascaphus truei, assembly GCF_040206685.1. Taxonomy (NCBI): domain Eukaryota; kingdom Metazoa; phylum Chordata; class Amphibia; order Anura; family Ascaphidae; genus Ascaphus; species Ascaphus truei. The sequence goes on along the minus strand of NC_134485.1, from coordinate 307,162,032 downwards.
TGACTGTAAACCATTAATAAATGGGAGAGGTTTTTGACAACACTCACTGTTGTCTGACTCAATTACTTCTCCTCCGAGCTGCTCGTCTTTTCCTGTCCAGCACTTTAAGTGTGGGGAAAGGCCTCCGGAGGTGATCGATCCAAGTACGAGAGAAGATTCCTACGTAGCAGTAGAGAATAAATTTACAGTTTCTGTGCGAGCAGACCAGACAGCAGGGACAGTTATTGCAGGTGCAGACCAAACAGCAGGGACTGTTAATGCAGAGCAGGCCCAACTACAGGCAGAGAGAGATGAAAGACTATTGCAGCAGCAAACCCAGCTCCTAACCCAGCAGCAGGCAGCACAGGATGAGCGAATGGCCAGGCTGCTGACCCAATTCCAGGGGTCTGCCAGTCCAGATCTTGCGAACAAACCCCCGGTCCTCCTGAGGAAAATTAATCCAAACGAGGATCCATAGGCTTTTCTTCTAACATTTGAAAGGGTTGCCGAAGCCCAGGGCTGGTCTTCAGACTGCTGGGCAATCGCTTTGTCCCCACTCCTTATAGGAGATGCCCAGGCCGCATATCTGGGCCTCCCAGCGGACCAGGAAATGGATAACAAACAAGTAAAAGCCGCCATACTGGATCGCTTAGGTCTGACACCAGAGACCTACTGGCAGCAGTTCCGGAACCTGAAGTACACCTCTAAGATGAGACCCCAGGTCCTAGCTTAGCGATTATTGGACTTGTGTACCCGCTGGATACAACCTGAGCAACACACTAAGGAAACTGTTCTTGAACAAGTTGTGTTGGAACAATTCCTACAAGTAATAACTCCTTCCGCACGCTCTTGGGTAAAACACCATGCTGCTGATACCCTAGCTTTGGCTGTCCGACTCGTTGAGAACTTCCTTGGGGACGAGGACCAGGTGAGTGTCTTGGACCCGACGGATCTGGCTTTACCGGCGCTTGTGGACACCCAAAGAGGGAGACCGGACCAATGGGCAAACTACGCCCCCTCCATATGCAACCGCCAAGTGCCACGAAAGGAGCAGTCCTTCCAACAAGGGAGAGGTCCAAACGCCGGGCACCACCGAGACCCTCATCTACTTCCTGATGGCGGCTCGTCGCCAAATGAGAGGAACTTCAGAGAACGTCGCACACTGGACCCAACGGATGCCTGGTCTCCAGTATCCGGTCCAGCTAACCGGTAACCACTGCACCGTCCGGCGATGGAAGCCTCTCCCTGTGCGGCCTGCGGAGAACAAGGTCACGTCAGGTGGACTGTCCACAGATGGATTGTTCCTTCAGCAGGACAGTCGCCTCGGCCTTCCCCAGAGAAAGTTGCAAGCCCTGGCTACTTCCAGCCCAGAATGGGGGTAAAACCATCCAGGCCCTTGTAGATTCAGGCTCTGGAAAAATGCTGGTCCTCCAGAAACTGTTACCGCCTGACGTGCTTTCCTTTGACTTCCCATGGAGTATAGAGTGTATGAACGGCGATGTAAAATGGTATCCGACAGCCAAAATCCTGCTACAGGTAAAAGGTCAGGAGGCCAGGATCGAAGTAGGAGTCGCTCCTTGGCTCCCTGCCCCCATTTTACTCAGCCGTGACTGGCCTTTCTTTTTAAACCTAATGGCTCCAGTCTCTGAGGAGGAGCCTCCTTCTCTGGCTAAGGAGAAACCTGGTAAACTGTTCCCTTTCTCGGCTGACCTGTTCCACAGTAGACACCAGGTTTCAAAGTCTCGGAGGCAAAGACGCTATGACAAACAGGACTGGTTGCAGAAATCTGGGAATCACAGTGGCCATACTAATAGCCAAGAGTCACAAGTGATGGCTGGGAATGGCCAGAAAGATGGAGATATAGGTCCTGGGGATTTACAAGAGCTATACCTCCCTGATTTTTGCCATAAGCAAAGGGAAGACCCAGTCCTTGCCAGACAATATGATATAGTGGTAAAAATTGATGAACGGATATTGAATGCACAGGGGGTATAGTATTCCCCCATTTTGAATTGTCAAATGCTATCCTGCATAGGGTGAATAGGCAGACACAAACAAGGGAGGTCACCAGACAAATATTGTTTCCCAAGGCATTTGTTAAATCTGTATTCACCCTAGCCCATACTGTCCCTTGGGGTGGTCACCTTGGTAGGGATAAAACCTTGGACCGTATTTCGTTCCGATTCTATTGGCCAGGGATGCATAGCGATATTGCTAAGTTATGTGCGGCATGTCCTGAATGCCAGCTAACTAGTCCGAAGGGACAAAAAACAGCCCCCTTGTTACCCCTACCCTTGGTGTCAGTTCCCTTTGAGAGGATTGGAGTAGACTTGGTAGGACCTCTAGAACCTTCTGCGAAAGGACACAGGTTCATTCTCGTAATAGTTGACTATGCAACAAGATATCCTGAGGACAGCAACGGCGAAGCAAGTAGCCAACAAATTGTTGAAGCTGTTCTCACGGGTTGGACTTCCCCTGGTTATGTTGACAGACCAAGGTACAAATTTTATGGCTAAACTGATGTAGGATGTCTTAAAATTACTAGAGGTCAAGTCTGTTCAGACATCGGTCTACCATCCACAGACTGACGATTGGTGGAAAGATTTAATCGAACGCTAAAAGGTATGCTGAGGTAATTTGTAGATTCAGAGAAGAGAGCCTGGGATGAACTTCTCTTTTTCTGCTGTTTGCCATGCGGGAAGTTCCCCAGGCTTCCACGGGATTCTTTCCATTTGAATTACTGTATGGCCGCCAACCCCGGGGTATCCTAGATCTCCTAAAGGAGTCCTGGGAGGAACAGCAGTCCCCTTCTAAGAATATCCTGCAATATGTATTGGACCTTAGGAAGCGCTTAGATGTGGTCGGCCATTTTGCTAGGGAGAATCTTAGATCAGCCCAGGACAGTCAGAACAGACATTACAATCAAAATGCACGCATGAGAGTGTTTCATCCGGGAGACCAGGTGATGTTATTGTTACCCAGTTGTGAGAGCAAACTCCTAGCCAAATGGCAGGGCCCATTTGAAGTACTCCACCGCACGGGTGATGTGGATTGCGAGATCGCTCAACCTGGGTCCAGGAAGGGTAAACAAATGTAACATGTGAACTTGCTGAAACTCTGGAAGGTGCAGCGGTCTCTATTCATCCACCCGGTGGAGGAGGAGACGGACTTGGGTCCTCAGCCCCCACGGGGGAACATCATTGGTGACAAACAAATCCCAATGGGTAGACAATTGTCCCCTGAACAAAAAGGGTACTTGTTAGAAATAATTACACAATTTAATGCTGTGTTTTCTGATTTACCAGGGCAAATTAATTTAGTTTCACATGAGATAGAGACAGCACCTGGGGTGAAAGTACGTTCTTGTCCTTACAGGGTGCCTGAAAGCCGTAAGGCCCTGGTAGAGAAGGAGGTACAAGAAATGTTACACTTAGGAGTGATTGAGGAATCATGCAGTGAGTGGTGTAGTCCACCAGTTATGGTCCCTAAACCCGATGGGAAGGTAAGATTTTGTGTGGACCTCCGAAAGGTCAATGTGGTATCCAAGTTTGACGCATATCCGATGCCAAGGGTGGATGAGATAATTGATGCCCTTGGTAACGTGGAATATATATCCACTCTGGACTTAACAAAAGGATACTGGCAAATACATTTGGAGGAAAAGTCCAAATGCAAAACAGCCTTTGCCACTCCCATGGTTTATACCAGTTTGTGACAATGCCATTTGGACTGCATGGAGCCCCAGCCACATTTCAGAGACTTATGGATAAAGTGCTGAGACCTCATAGGGCTTATGCCGCAGCCTACCTAGATGACATTGTCATTTATGGTAGACACTGGCGGGCCCATCTAAATAGGCTGAAAGAGGTCCTCAAGTCTCTAAGAGAGGCAGGGCTCACAGCCAACCCTAAGAAATGTGCCTTAGGTAAGGCGAAAACCAAGTACTTAGGGTATGCAGTGGGAGGTGGAAAAGTTAGGCCACTAGCCGACAAGGTAGCTGCCCTGAAAGAAGTTCTGACCCCCCAAACAAAGATGCAGGTACGCTCCCTGCTGGGTTTAGCAGGCTACTATCGGCGGTTCATCCCCAACTACTTGGAAGTTGCAGCCCCACTAACAGACCTCACAAAAAATTGTGCCCCTTCACAAGTGGTATGGTCAAGGGAGTACCAAAGAGCCTTTGAGGCGATAAAAAGGTGTCTATCAGAGGGTCCCATCCTTAGAAGCCCAGACTTCGATAAGCCTTTTATTGTGCAAACTGATGCCTCAGAGATAGGGCTAGGGGCAGTGCTCTCACAAGAGTTTGACGGAGTGGAACATCCGATCCTTTTTCTGAGTAGGAAATTGTTCCCAAGGGAAAAAAAACTACTCAGTAATTGATAAGGAGTGTCTCGCAGTAAAGTGGGCAATTGAGGCCTTGAGACATTACCTGGCAGGAGTCCATTTCACGTTGGTAATAGACCATGCTCCATTGAAGCGGTTAAATAGTATGAAATACTCTAATGCTAGGTTGACCAGGTGGTATATGGCCCTCCAACCCTTCTCGTTTGAGATTCAGCACAGACCTGGAAAAGAAAATGCGAATGCTGATTTCTTCTCTAGAGAAGGGGTGGATGGTCAGGCTTCAGCCGTGCGTGGCCCCAGCCACACACTAACAGGGGAGGAATGTGACAGGGTGAAAAAACGTCACCAGCCCTATGCCTCGCAGACTTATGTGTAGTGTAGCAGTGAGGAGGTTAACCCATCTGAGTTGGTTAGTCTGAACCCAGCTGCCTCATCAACGTGTTTTAAAACCCCCAGGCTGTACACATATGCAGGCTTGCTGGTCAAGAGATAGGGCTGAAATGCTGAAGTAGATTACTGCTATAAGGTCTGTCTTCAAAATGCATGTTTGATGAACTGTCTGGGTTTTTGTATGCTGAAAAGAAGCTTTTGTTTTTGTATGCTGAAAATAAGCTGTTTTGTTTATGTATGCTGAAAAGAAGCTGTTTTGTTTGTGTGTGCTGTATTTTTAAGCCTCAATAAATAAGCCTTATCCAGAAACCCAGCATGTGGTTGCATGTACCCTGCAACAAGGGCCATGAGCGGGGCAGAGCCGGAGCAAAAAGAAGACGACAACAGACCCTGCAGCCACTCCAGAAGAAAGGACAGGGGACATTTACAGGGAGGGAGTATATTGCACGGGATAAGGATGAGGGGGATAGGGCAAGGAGTAGAAGCAAGAGCAACAGAGGAAAGAGCTAGGGAAGTAGGAGTAGGGTGGAGAAAGAAGAGTTGGGGGGGGAAAGGATTACAGAAGGCAATGTAGGTTAGAGGCTGAAATTAAGCAAGATGGAAGGGGGAGGTGCGAAAAGAGAGGGGATTGGAAGCTCTTAAGGAGGTAAGAGGAAGACAAAGAAGATGGCAGATAAGAAGGTAGTGGAGAACGGGAAGTAGCAGAGAGTAGGGGGAGGTGTAAGATGAGGGCTAATTAATGAAAGTGAAAGTAGGGATGCATTAAGGAGAGAGAAGGTGACCAACAGCTTGTCAAGGATCAGAGGGATAAGGGAAAGTGAGGAAAGTGGAAAGAAGGGGAAGTGTAGAGGAGAGCAAAATCGGGTGACGCGGAGAAGGGGTAGGAAGGAGGATCAGATTGGGAAGGGGATAAAGAGGCAAGTGAAGAATAGTGGGGGGAAGTGAAGAGGGAAGATTGAGAGAGGAGAATTAAGAATAGAGCGAGGAGTGGAGCGGGGAAAAAGAGAAGCGAGGGATAAGAGAGGATCCGTTTGTGAAGTGGTGAATGTCAGGACAAATAGACGAGAGGAAAGGGGATAGTAGAAAGGGATAGGAGAGAGAAAGAAGAGAAGACAATAGATACCATGAGAGGAAAAGCAAGAGAAAGACGAGAGGTGGAGAGAAAGCCAGTACAGAAGAGGTTAGGGGCTAGAGCCGCAGGCAACGAAAAAGGAGGTTCAGAGGAGCGGGAGGGGGGAACCCAAGGATGTAAGGGCTAACAAAGAAGAGAGGGGCAAAGTAGTTTGAGGAAGGTTAGAAAGGGAGAGCCTAAGCCTGGGAGCGACAACGAGAGAATAGTCTCGATAGTTAGGGTAAAATAGTTTTGCATTAGGAGGGTAGAAATAAGAAGGGTCAAAAGCAGCTGATGAAAAAGGAGGTTTTTAAATGAAGGGTGTTACAAGGGCAGGTTCGGGGTGAGGGTGGTGGGACCTGCTGTGGAGTCTGTATGTGCCAACAGTCGGAGGCTATGGGGGAGTTTTCCCGGGTCTCCGGTGAAGTCCATTGGTCCAGGAAGAAGGGGAGGGGTGGGGAGGGCGACAAAGAGAGGGTCGGTTCCACCCCTGCCAGTCTGCGACCAAAGGTGCTGAACTTGGGGCCGAGGCGCTTGTGCCGTGGCGCCGAGGACATTGTGTATGTGTTTTTTATGTGGTTGTCTCTATGTTTTACACCCAGTTCCCATATGTGTCCACCCATACCCCAGTCTACCCAGGCCAAAAGCAGCAGACGGGAGAGGAGATCAAGAGAGTTGCCTTGGAAATGGAGAGCCATCAGCACGAGGGCACAACACAACATTGGAGCGAAGAAGGTGACCCGTACAGATGAGTAATGAAATAATTATTATTTCACATAATGTAAAGGGATTCAATAGCCCGATTAAGAGAAGGGTTGCAGTCAGAGATTATGGCCATAAGAAGGCAGATATTATCCTCCTTCAAGAAACACATTTCTCCAGAAATAATCACCCTAATTACATTGATAAGAACTTTAGGGCGTTTTATTTGGCTTCGGCGGCAGTAAAAAAGAGGGGAGTGGCAATTTTGATCCATAACAGACTAGCGCTACAAGTAGACAAAATTTACCCGGACACGGATGGTAGATACATTATTCTGATAGGGACAATACAGGGTCAAGCTATTACGTTAGCTTCAATCTATGCTCCGTGCGAGTAAGCGCCAGAGTTCTTCACTGCCTTTTTCAATAAACTCCATAATGTGGTGAGAGGCAGTATCTTCCTAGCAGGTGATCTAAACCGAGCGATGGACCCAGACTTAGACAGATGCACTAACCAAGTGACTAACCAAGCCCAGAGACAGAACATACTAACACTAGCCCAGGGCTACGAGACTGTCAGTTAGTAGATATCTGGAGGGAACAACATCCAGGAATACGGGAATACACCTTTTTTTCTCACCCTCACAACTGATACAGTAGGATAGATTACTTCCTGGTCTTGAATAGAGTGGTCCCAGTGGTCTCCCATACAGGGATATATGACATTTCTTGGTTGGACCATGCACCTATAGAGCTGTGGTGCAATCTAAGCTCACTAGACAGGCCCGGAGTGATCTGGAAGCTCAACGAGCTCCTACTGAAAAACCCAGCAACAGAGGAGGAAATAGGGGAAAAAATTTGGGCATATTTTATGAATAACGAGGGTAGTGTGACATCACACTCCACACTATGGGAGACCCATAAGGCTACCCTTAGGGGGATTTTAATGAATCTGGCAGCTACTAAGAAAAGAGAAAAAGAGAGTCGGATAAAAGAGCTGCAGGAGAGGTTGGCACACCTCTCTGCCCGTCACAAAGAAAACAAGCAGGGAGATACTCTAAAGGAGCTATCTGACACTAAAATTAAGCTTAATCTGGTGCTATCCTCCCAGGCCGAAAAGGAGTTGTCTTGGTCTAAGCGCAAGTTTTACGATAAAGCCAACAAGCCAGATACTCTACTTGCCAATAAGCTACGAAACAAGCTTCCAAATTTTCAAATGTCATCAATCGCACACAAGGGGGGGACCTTACCTCCAATCCTAGAAAAATCGTAGCGGAATTCAAACGATACTACGAGACTCTCTATGATGGAGATAAGGTCAGCCACACAAAAAAAAAACAGAAGAGGGACTGAAGACTTTCCTAAAAGAGGCACAATTATCCAAACTGAGTATGGAGGAAAGAGTAGCATTACAGGAAGATTTTACATTGGAGGAGCTAGCCGAGGTAATAAAGACACTCAAGCCAACCAAAGCCCCGGGCCCGGATGGCTTCTCAAATCTATACTATAAAAAATATCTTAAGATTCTAGATCCCCATTTATTGAAACTTTTTAATGAGATACTCGCAGGGGCCTCCTTCCTAGCACAGATGCTTCAGGCGTCAATCTCACTGATCCACAAACCTGGAAAGGACCCGGCAGACTGTAAGAGCTACCAGCCCATCTCCCTGATTAATACAGACATCAAAATCTTCTCTATACTACTAGCCAACTGGCTGGGTCTCGTCCTTCCCAGGTTGATACAACCGGATCAAGTAGGGTTTATCGGAGGCAGACAGGCAGCAGACAATACCAGGCGGATAATAGATTTGATCGATCTGGCCAAAAAACAAAATATCCCGTCAATGGTACTAAGTCTGGACGCAGAGAAAGCCTTCCTTAGGATAGACTGGCCCTATCTAAGAGAAACGCTGGGAGAATTCGGCTTTGAAGGACGCCTGTTAGGGGCTATACAGCAAGAGTAAAACACCAGGGCTTCCCTTCAGAGCAATTCAGCATCCATAGTGGGACGAGACAGGGATGCCCCCTGTCGCTGTTGTTATTTGCCCTTTGTATAGAACCCCTGGCGTGACACATTAGATTAAATCCAGATATTTCAGGAGTAGAAGTAAAAGACCAGTCACATAAGGTGGCGTTATATGCAGATGACATGATCCTGACGCTATCAAGACCTCTTACCTCCCTCCCTAACGTCTGCAAGATCCTAGGGAAATTCAATCAAATTTTGGGGTTCAAAATTAATCAGACTAAATCAGAAGCCCTCAATATAAACCTACTGAAACCGGTGGAAACATTAATAGATCTGAACTTTAATTTCAAATTGCAAGTCTCCGCTATCAAATATTTAGGGTTATATGTCACCAACGATTACAATTCATTATATAAAGCTAATTACCCTAAATTGTTCAAGATACTGAGAGAGGATCTCAGGGTATGGGCGGGTTACGGCATCTCCTGGTTTGGGAGGATTCACAGTGTGAAAATGAATCTCCTTCCAAGAGTGCTCTATTTGTTTCAGACCCTACCAATACCTATAGTCCAAGCTGACGTCCTTTCCCTTGAGTCACAAATCATACAATTTATTTGGAATTAAAAAAGCCCACGAATTGCGAAAGGCATCTTCAAGAGGCCAACAACGAAAGGGGGTTTAGCAGTACCTTGCTTGTTGGCATACTATAAAGCGGCTCAATTGTGCCAAATTGGCCAGTGGCACTCAGACCCAGGCAAGCAGAGATGGGTGGCACTGGAGAAGGAGTGCTGTGCACCAGTCGAGTTGCACAATCTAATTTGGCTTCCCAAACAATGTTGGAATACAGCAGGAATGCCGCTGCGGACCATGGCGAACTCGCTGGCGGTATGGGAGACTGTTACATTTCGTTATAATCTAACAATAAATATTCCCCGATGACCCCGCTGGTGAGGAATCCGGATTTCGCTCTGGGGATGTCTGGCAATAATTTTGTGCTCTGGATACAGGCGGGATATAAACGTTTAAAAGATCTGGAGGGGAGAAAATTCATTAAAACATTTGAGCAGATTAAAGCTGAAAAAAAAACTACCAAACTCTGAATTCTTTAGGTTCCTCCAGATCAGAGCCTTTTATAACAAATTCCCAATCAGGTCGGCAAGGACAAATTTTGAACAGCTGTGTTCCAGAGAAACGGACACGAGGGGACTAACATCTAGGATGTACAGGGAAGTAGTCAATCCTGAGACACCTGACGCACCATGACTTAAGTATATGAGACAGTGGGTACCGGATTTAGGGGAGACTCTAGAGGACAAATACTGGGACCGAATCCTGCAAGCTGCAGCCAAAAGCTCAATCTGCACAACGTTTAAGGAGAATGCATACAAGATCCTTATGTGTTGGTATCATACCCCACTAAAACTCTCTAAATTTGTCAGGGGATACTCCCCGCTCTGCCCAAAACAGTGCGGGGAGATTGCTGACTTAAGACACATGCTGTGGTCTTGCCCGAGAGTGGTCCCGATTTGGGAACATATTAGAGAATGGCTACAAAGGATACTAAATTTGGAGATCCCCCTGGACCCGTGGTTGTTCCTTGTGGGCAGACGGAACCAGGGAGTGTCAAATGCAACACACAAATTGGTTGCACATTTTGCAACCGCCACGAGGTGCGAGATCGCAGCATTGTGGAAACAAGCCGAATTACCAGTAATTCCCAAAATCAGGAACAGAATCTAGCATGTTTGCCAGATGGAACAGTTGACTAGCTGGGTCAACGACACTGGCCCAAATTTCCTAAAAGTCTGGGCGCCGTGGCTTCTTCTTCTTCTTCTTCTTCTTCTTCTTCTTCTTCCCGTCAAAAAAGGCTGCGTAGGCTTTTACAGGCCTGTGACGTCACATTTGAGTGCAAATGGTTCCCACGCCATCTGATTAGCCTCTGAAAACCATGTGCCTTTTTTTTGTGACGTCATGTAAGGGAGTGAAGCAGGCTAATCAGAATGGCTGTGCTTCCTTTCCCTTTAACATGACACCACAAAAAGCAACATGGCTGCCGTTGGAGATGTACAGGTGCACCGCCGACTATTGGCCGAAAATCTGGGGCTATCACCAACAAGACCGAGGTACATGCTGGGTACATGCTGCAACATTTCAGTGACATTTCTGCAGAGACTAATGGCCCATCGGATTAACAAAGCAGGGGTCCCTGGCATTCCCATTCAGTTTGAATGGGACTGCCAGGGACCCCACTGTTAATCCGATGGGTCATTAGTCTGTCTGCAGAAATGTCACTGAAAGTCTGCAGCATGTACCCAGCATGTACCCTGCATGTACCTGGGTCTTGTTGGTGATTGCCCCAGATTTATTTAAGAATACTCGTCGGCACTACAGTATATCCCCAATCTGATTGTTTGTAGTAGATCATGTGACAGAGTAATTTTTCGGAAAGGATGTGATGTCATCCAAAGGGTGTCACATGGTCTACTAGAACCAATCAGATTGGAGATATAGTTCTCACAATCGGATTGGCTGAATGTCACGGGAGACAAGCACTTTTAACACCTTAATACCCGGATCATATGATTGAGCAAAGCAAGAGATAAAATAAATTGTAATTTATTTACACAATGAACATACACAGCTTGATTTACAAAATATTACGATAGGGGCACCGCTCGCAACCCAGATTTCTCTGCCGGTGCTGCTTGCTTCATTCTACCGCCGTAGAATTGGTTTGGAAGTCCTTAGTTCTTACGAACTTTATAAGCTGGATACAAATCTTGGTTACGATGTTACAACTTTGTACCGCACGATGAATCT